>NC_136736.1:35050000-35205000 GCF_936440315.1 Barbus barbus | reverse complement strand
TTACTTTGAGGATGAAAGATTACATCAAACATCAGATGGAATGCAGAGCATGGACTAAACCGATTAATTGTAGCAGCAGGGAATGCTAGCCAATTAGTTATTAGTTAGTTGGAGCATCATCAAGTGTGCACTAACTAGGGGTCGACACAATCAGTACAGAAGAGGACGATGAGGATGAAAGATCACATCAAAAATATGCTGGAGTCGAATGCATTGACTAAACTGATTAATCGCGGCAGCGCTATTTAGTGAGCGTCATCGAGTGCACACTAACTAGGGACTGACACAATCATTACTGAAGAGGATGAAAGATCACATCAAAATTGAGCTGGAGTCGAATGAATAGATTAAACCGATTAATTGCGGCAGCAGGGAATGCTATCAATCAGTTTAGTTAGTTAGGGAGCATCATCGAGTGCACACTAACTAGGGGTCGACACAATCATTACAGAAGAGGATGAAAGATCACATCAAAATTGAGCTGGAGTCGAATGAATAGATTAAACCGATTAATTGCGGCAGCAGGGAATGCTATCAATCAGTTTAGTTAGTTAGGGAGCATCATCGAGTGCACACTAACTAGGGGTCGACACAATCATTACAGAAGAGGACGATAAGGATGAAAGATCACATAAAAACAACTGGAATCAAATGCATTGACTAAACCGATTAATTGCAGCAGCGCTAGTTTGTTAGGGAGCATCATCGAGTGCACACTAACTAGGGGTCGACACTATCACTACAGAAGAGGACGATGAGGATGAAAGATCACATCAGAAATAGGAGTCGAATGCATCGACTAAACCGATTAATCGCGGCTAGTTCGTAAGTGAAGTTGCACACTAACTCGGGAGCAGCACAGAATCATCCAGGACAGTAGCGCACACTAGTTAGTTAGTATTCCTCTTACCGTCTCAGGGTCATTCTCAAACACTTCTCTCGCCTCCTCTTTAGTGCACCTCTCCTCCACACACTCCCTCTCCAGATGACCCTGCTTGGTCTCCTCGAACACCTGGTTCGCTCTCCGGTGTCTGCGGAGGAACTCGCTCGCCTCCTTCGGAGACACGGACACTGAAAACAGCAGAAACTCTCAACTTCTGCTGATCGCACTAGTTAGTGGTCACTGCACGGGAATAAGGGCTCGTTTGGCGTACTTACGCTGTGAGGAGCAGCCGGTACACAGCAGGACGAAGCAGCAGATCCACACTAACTCTCTCATGTTGGTTCTGCGTCAAACTTTCGCTCGTTCTGGATCAGAATCCTGCACTGATCCGTGACATTCAAAGCCGAGCACAAGCGTTTCTGCAGCACATCCAACCCTCTTCTCTCTCTCTCTCTCTCTCTAATCGTGAGCGGCAGATTCGTCGGTTTATTGGTGAAAGTTGCAGTGCGCAGGGAGTTCCTGATGCAGAATTCTCCTCTGCAATAGCAGATCACTGCAGTACATTCTGGGAAAAGAGCCCTTTAAAGCGATAGATCGTCCAAAAAATGAACACTGATATCATTTCCTTGCCCTCATGTCCTTCAGAGCCTGTGTGACTCTGTTTCAGTGCAACACAAAAGGAGAAGCTCAGCAGAATGTTCAGGCTGCTCTGAGTCATACAACAACAGCCCTAGTCATAAATAAATACACTTAAATGTATTCGAAATACATGCTAAGCATACTACAAATACATTTTCATATTTATGTACTTAATAAAATGCCCTGCAGTAAATATGTTAATAGATTTTAACCATACTTAGCATTAAATAAATGTATTTTAAATATATTGCTTTTTTACTAGGATAGAGCCGTTGAGCTTTAAACAAAGGCAAAATGCATTTGTATAAACGTCTTCTAAAGTAATACACAGCCTGAAATCTCATTTATGCATGAGCATATTCAGACTTGGCATGTGAAGATCAATGCATCTTCTGTAGCTGTTCAATCTTACAAGATTAACCCTACCTAGCCCTAGCACTGTCCTACTTTACACACTGCACTTTAAATAGACAGATTATGCACTTATTTAACTAAAAAACTAACAAAGGTTGGAATATTTCATGCTCTCTACAGTTGCATGACAACAAAATAACCAAAAACTCATATACTAGACGGCCCAGATAACTGGGAATGTCCTCAGAACTTTGGCTAAATGTTCTTCCAGTAACAGAACGTTCATAGTTATCTGGTCTTTCATAATGTTCTCATAACAGCATAAAACATCCCTGGAATCGGCCTTTTTTTACCCTGCTAACAGGGAACCTTCTCAACTTTTTAAACTTGGTTAAATATTTTGTGTTACATAATATCAGGACAAAACATTCTTACAACTTAGTAATATTTGATATATATTTCCATAACTTTAAAAGTAAACGTTCTTAGAATATTAAGAATAAACATTATATTTTGGGTGAAAACGTTAGTAGAACATTGTAATAATAATGTTATAATCATGGCACATGTCAGTGTTTTAGAAACATTTCAAAACATTGGTTTTATAACTTTAATTTGTTACCTGGGTAAATGAAAAATGTACAGTATTTGTGTAAACACTGAATCACAATCAGATTCTAAACTGTCACAATCAAGTGGTTTCCCATCATGCTTTTTGTTTGCTCAGTATTTGGCACGTGTCAGCATGACATCACAGCACTTTTGAGCTATTTCTAGCTGCTGATGATGGGTTCTGGGTGGGACTGGTTTGTCTGAATTGTGCAGATTGCGACACACAGAATGAGAATTGAGAGCTCAATCAGCTGAGTTCCACAGAAGACAGAAGTCCTGTGAGGGAATGATGGCAGAACCTCCCATTACAGGTGATCATGGATTTAAACAGAATTCTGCAGAAAAATCATGTTCAAATGCAAGTTTCAGATATGATCATCAGGCTTTTGAGGAGCGTTTAGTTGTTCAGCATTGCATTGATCATTTCAGTTTCATTTTACTAATATTATTAGAGATGACTGATATTTAGATCATTTTATGTCAGTCTCTGCAGTACTGTTATATAGATCTCAGTCATTTACAAGCAGCAGAACGTCATCATATAAATAAATATCAGCATCTGCAGCAAATTCATATTTTTGCTCAGTTTGAATCCCTGAATAACACTGAGCTGTTTTTCCTCCATATTCTCACTATATACGAGCCATAACAGGATGTTCAAATTTTTCTTATTTTGTTGAAATATCTCCTTTTTTTCCCCATTTAGTGCTGCCCTTCGCAAGCAACAGAAAATACGTGCATGTTTCCTGGAAGACAAATTAAGTACAATTAACCTTGATCTTCAAATTCAAGTTTTCACCCCCCGGCTCTTAATGCATCGTGTTTCCTTCTGGAGCATCAGTGAATGTTTGAACCTTTTTTAATAGTTGTATTTGAGTCCCTCAGTTGTCCTCTGTGTGAAAAAAAGAGATCTCAAAATCATACAGTCACTGCTGGAAAGGGTTCAAATATGCAAAATATGCTGGAAAACTGAAGAATCTGCAGGAAACAGATGACTCACAAAACAAAAAAACAATCATGGATCATCCAGGTAACCACACACAGTAGGAACCAAGGGTTCACAAACTTTTGAAAGGGGTTATTTTAATTTTTTTTTTTTGTCTTGTGGACTATATACATCTTTTATGTAAAATATCATACTCAGGACAGTACTAAATAAAAAATAACATGCATTTTGTATGATCTCTTATTTTGTTAAAATTATTCAGATTCTGCAAGGGGTTCACAAACTTTCGTATGCCACTGTATACAGGGTTAATGTCTGTCTCATGAGGTCTTTACAGAGCCATCATTGTTAAGATATAAGCATTTAAAAACATCAGAATATGTGTTTTCTGAATGTTGATTTGTGAAGTTTCTTTTGGTCAGGCAGTGATAGAGAGAGTGTTTCTAATCAGGCCGTTTGTTGATTTGACAGTCTGTCTTCTTACGGCTCAAATGTGAGGTTACATTCTTCTCCTGCAGCTGTTTACCTCACTCACTCACTCGCTCTCCTCTTGTTTTTCTGAGCCAGTGTTTTCATGCTCTTCCTTCCTCCTGTTTCCCGTCTGTTTCTTTATGCAACATTGAGGTCAGGTCACTCGTGTCCATCTGTAAAACACACTGTATATCTCTCATCAGAATCTAGTGTCCAGTGATTCAGCACTGTCACACTCGTCCGCCTTTAAGCTGCACCAAAAAAAGTGTCAAAAGTAGAGCATTTTCTAATAATAACAGCAGTTTCCAAACCTTCCAGGAAATGATTTTACAGTCATTACAGATTACCAGACGAGCATTCTTTAAAGTATAAAGATTACACTCAAAAAAGACCTGGATACAAACTAAATACAAAAAATAGATAGAAACATACATATACATATATATACACACATATATATATATACATATATATATATATATATATATATATATATATATATATATAAAAATAAAAATAAATTTTGCAGCAGAGAAAATATAGAACTAGATACAAAATAACATATGCATAAATATAAAAATATATAGACTATTGAAATGATTTTATGATTTTACAGACCTGATATATTCACAATTTAAAAACACTTGAATGAATGAATGAGGCATTTATGGAAAATACTTCTAAAGCATTTATTAATCCTATTTATTGTTCATTTGAACTACCAATACATTCATATTAACAGATACACTTTTTAATTTTAATATTTAATGGACCTGAGCTGACATGAACTAACAATAAAGAGCTGTATTTTAATTAACTAACATTAACAAAGATGAATAAATACCGTCACAGATGTATTGCTCATTGTTCATGCATTAGTAACATGAACTAATGGGACCTTATATTAGTAAAACTGATTTCATAATTCCTGGTTTTCCTCAGGACCACATATCAGTCAAAGGTAAGCGGTAATTAAACAGTTAAACGCTCTCATTAGTGTCTAAGATGGGATTTTACTTCTTAAGTTTCCATGACAACAACAAGCTGCATTTTCATGTTTTATTAGACCAATTAATGCGTCACTAGTGTTCAATATCCAACTAAACATATTCACATCGCATTCAAATTAGTGTGTTATATACAAGATCCAAACAGATGCGCTATAATGAGAGTAAAAACCTGGTTAAAGACACACATCAGCAACAAAAACACGAGAGGCGTCTTTAAACAGAGGCTCACGAGCTTCTCAAGCTCCTTCACAGGTTAGTCATCAGACGACTAATGAGTGGATCAATTAAAAACACAAAGAACCTGGAGTTTATGTGTCTGACAGGAACTCACAGACAGACCAGGCGGCTCAGGCGGTGATGTCACTTCCTGTCTAGAGCGGCTGGGTCTGGGGCGGAGACGGGAGGACAGGAGTGAGACCTGATGCTGTTGTCTTTACTGACGGCCTCGTCGAAGTCCAGCTGCCGTCCGTTCACACTGATCTCCAGACAGCCGTGGTAGAAGGCCGAGACTGGAGTGACGGACAGCGGCAGATCTGCACACAGAGAACAAATCATCAAAACCTCATCTCCTTCACGTTTAAAGGGTTAGTTCGCCCAAAAATTAAAATTAGGCCATGTTTTACTCACCCTCAAGGCAACCTACACTATATTGCCAAAAGTATTGGCACCCCCTTCTAATGAACAGGTTTGAATTTCCACGAGTACAAATTTTAATGTTTAAGCATATAATGATATTCTAGGGAATTGTGTTCTTCTAATTTTAGTTTGGACAGGACCCTTTTCTATTCTAACATGACGATGCCTCTATGTATAAAGAAATGATTGATTGAGTCAGTGTGGAAGAACTTGACTGGTCTGAAGAAACCTCTGCGGTGACATTAAATGCAGACCTCGAGTCAAAAACACACACACACACACAGCAGTGAACACACACACACACAGCAGTGAACACACACACACCGTGAACACACACCCGGAGCAGTGAACACACACACACCGTGAACACACACCCGGAGCAGTGAACACACACACACCGTGAACACACACCCGGAGCAGTGGGCAGCATTTATGCTGCGGCGCCCGGGGAGCAGTTGGGGGTTCGGTGTCTTGCTCAAGGGCACCTCAGTCGTGGTATTGAGGGTGGAGAGAGCGCTGGACATTCACTCCCCCCACCTACAATCCCTGCCGGCCCGAGACTCGAACCCACAACCTTTGGATTACGAGTCCGACTCTCTAACCATTAGGCCACGACTTCCCCAATGTAACTCCGATTGCATTCGTCTGAAAGAAAAAAGTAATATACACCTAAGATGCCTTGAAGGTGAGTAAAACATGGGCAAATTTTTGGGTGAACTAACCCTTTAACATGATGAATGAGAAGCAGCTCCACTGGATTCACCAGCAATGTTAGAGCTCTAAAACCATCACGAGTCGCCACTGCTGATAGATTATTGATTGAATGTCCTGATGAAGCGATTAGATGTCAGGAACTGAAGGAGTCACTGTACTAGTTAACATCATTATCTGCAGTTCTGAAGCCTGAAAATTACCCCACCAGTGTTATTTCAGTAGCATTGACATACTAGGGTAGATTTTATAGGGCATCTGATGACCCCTTGAAGGCATACATCATGTCTTGCATTCCCTAGAAATCCAACCCTGGCATCAATAAGCCCATAGAAAACATGGATTTATCACTATATTAGTGAGCATCTAAAACTGAAGTGAAGCAGCTGAGAGACCTGGCAGTCCTCCGATGTATGTGTGGACACCGGGAGCCTGCATGACACTGGAGAGTCTGCTTAGAGCCACGCTGAGCGTCTCGGAGTCGATGTAAGTAACGCTGGAGGAGTTTGCTGAGATCTGGATCCCGTCGGCCGACGCTCTCATCTCCACCAGCATCCGCTCCGGATAACACAGCATCAGAGACTGCAGTGTCGCCACACACACGCCGTCCACGAACACCTGCAGATCCTGGAAACACAGCCAGAGATTCCAATTCCAACCTAATTAGCACACGAACGTCTGCAAGATGTCTATTAAAGATCACTTGATCTGGAAAGTATCTGCTGTGTTTAAACATCTGACAGATGCCTGTAAGATGTCAGTTTTACATTCTAAATCATAACATCTTAAAGACATCTATTAGACGTCTATTTGACATCTAAAAAGAAACGTACTATAGACGTATTGCAGATGAGCAAACACTCTACAAAATACATCTTGCAGATCTAAATGTAGACATCAAATAGGTGTCTCTGTGATGTATGTGCTATCGTGTAAGCTCTGTTCACACCAAGAAAGATAACTATAAAGATATTAGCGTCCACACCAGCAGACCATATCCTCTGTTTATTCTAAGCGCATGCTTGTCTGCCGCTTTAAATTCTCGAGCTTGTTATAGCAGGATGGATTCTGATTGGGTGCACGATTAATCGAATGCAATAGTCATGCGCATCTTGTCAGTAAAGCCGGTTCTGTGATCAGTAGTAAATATCCATCATGTGCTTTCAGATGGAGCAGCATTTACTACACAGAACCGTAGTGTCCTGACAAGCTACGCAAAAATAAATAAATTGCAGACTATATATTCATGCGATTATGAAATCGAAGATATCGTTCGCGATAATGACAGTTGTTTGCGTAGCTTCTCAGTGAATTACGGCTCTGTGTAGTAAATGCTGCTCCATCTGAAAGCAGGTGAAAATACCACATTTAATAACATGTTTTTACTCCAAACTCCCTTCATAACGTCAGTCGAGTGTTTGAAATACATCCTCCTGTGAGATGATGTGGCTTCTTACACAGAATAAAGCACGCAACATATTTCATAGTATTCCAAGCAGCGATAAAGGCTATGTCGATTAAAAATGTAGCTATTTTTCTTTGAATCATTCACTCAAGAGATTCATTCAAAAACACCGATTCATCCAGTAATGAAACGAGTCAATCTTGAGTGAGTCATTGAATCATTCCATTCAGAAAAGTCCAAGAGATTTTGTTTAGTTGTCTAATATTCCTCAGAATTGAGAGAGAACTACAACCTCTGTTTGAAAAAAAAGTCTCATTGTATCCAGAATCAGCTCTATTTTGCACACAAACAGCTCCAGAGTCCAGTTTTTATGTAGCCGGCTGATTTTTGTTCCCCGTATTCAGCAGCAAATAAATGTTTCGCAAAAAGACACACAGAATAAATGTGTTTATCTTATAAATATCTAAATCTTTGACTTAATTTTTTTTAAACACATTGGAATTGATAAGAATTAGAATCTAATCAAATTCAAACGATACCAAACCCTACTTACAGCATCATCCGGTCCTCGCGTCACCACGGCAACAGACAGCGGGACAGAGCCATTGCTGACCAGAGCAAACAACACACCGGTGCTGCTGGACGGACGGATGCTCATCACAACATCCAGCGTCCAGAGAGCTGTCCTGCCTGAGAACACACACACACACACACACACACACACACACACACACACACACACACACACGTCAGTCACTCATCCATCTTCAACACAGCGACAGCTTCCTTTATTCATTCACACTACTGTCGTCTGTACAGCTGCCTCTGAAGACGCTTCATAATTATACAACTTTACAACATCAGTTGTGCATGTTGCTGGTGCAAGGCTCTTTCTGCACAATATTTATTACTAGGACTACGCTTTGCACTAAAGTGTTAAATTCTCCTAATTCTAAAATGTATACTGGTTTTGCACTACCTTATTTCACGTACACTTTATGTTGTTTGTTGTAAATCTACGTTGTAAATTTATGTTGTATGTAGCACTTTGGTTCTGGAGGAACGTTGTTTCGTTTCACGGTTGAAGTGACAAAGCCTACTTGAACTTGAACACGGTTTATTTCCTGTTTTACTGTACAGCTATCTATCTATGTATCTATAAATGTAAATATTTAATTAAATCTGTATTGAAATAAAAAAACTAACAAAACACAAGATTACTAAACTAAAACAAACTAAAATTGAAAACAAAAATATTCAAAACATTAATAAACACTAATAAACACAGAGGGATAGTAAAAATTCCATTGTTTTTTATAATAATTCTAACAATAATTACTAAATAATAATAAATAAAATGACTAAACTAAATAATAAAAATGACTAATAAAATTATTTAATAATCGATATATATATATATATATATATATATATATATATATATATATATATATATATATATATATATATATATATATATATATATATTTTTTTTTTTTTTATTGTATGTATGTGTGTGTATATATATATATATATGTGTGTGTGTGTGTGTGTGTGTGTGTGTGTGTGTGTGTGTGTGTGTATACAGTATGTATAAATTAAAACTATATAAATATAAGAAACATTTAGAAAACTGAAGATATAAACATAAGAGTTAATTCAAAATATTAATAAATGCTATTAAATAATACAAAAAATAACAGCTGAAATTTGAGCCATGTGGAGCACTTTTTTTTTTATTATGATGGATTGGTGCAGTTTATTGTACTTCTATTGGACTATTGAATCTCAACAATCACTGCCATTATAAAGCTTGGAAGAGCCAGGACATTTAATATAACTCCGATTGTATTCGTCTGAAAGAATAAAGTCATGGGGTAATTTTCATTTTTGGGTGAACAATTCATTTAACTCTGTTATTTCTGTTCAGCTGCTTTGAAATGATCTGTGTCGTATGAAGCGCTATGGAAGTACACATGACTTGACTTATACAAAGTGCAAAAATACAAGCCATACGAGTTCAGACCGAGTCTTCAGTGGTAATGGATGCTTTAATTGTATTTCTGCGAGAATGTTCCAGTAACGGATCTGAACTCACTGTAGTCGATGTTGAAGAGCGCCAGGCCTCCGCCACTGAAGAACGAGCCTTTCTCCACATACACATAACAGTGCTTGCTCTCCTGAATCACCTCCTTCAATCCAGACACTCTCTGATCCATCAGATTCCAGCCGCGGATGCATCCGTCCAGCCTTGGGTTGATCTGATCCACGGCAGACAAACACAACACACATCAACGTCACGGGTTTAAACACACACTGGAGCAAACCTCAAAGCAGAAACTCCCTCAAATCAATGATATATGTGAGCCTGGACCACAAAACTGGTCATAGGGGTCAATTTTGTACAATAAGCTGAATAAATAATCTTTCCATTGGTGTATGGTTTGTTATGATAGGACAATATTTGTCTGAGATACAACTATTAGAAAATCTGGAATCTGAGGGAGCAAAAAAATCTAAATATTGAGAAAATCTCCTTTAAAGTTGTTCAAATGAAGTTCTTAGCAATGCATATTACTAATCAGAAATGAAGTTTTGATATATTTACGGTAGGAAATGTACTAAATATCTTCATGGAACATGATCTTAATATCCTAATGATTTTTGGCATAAAAGAGAAATGTATAATTTTGATCCATACAATGTATTGTTGTCTATTGCTGCAAATATACCTGTGTTACTGATGACTGCTTCTGTGCTGCAGGGACACTTGTTATGTGAAATGATATATGCATTATTATAGTATATGAACAGAGGCGGACAGTAGTGAAGTATTTTTACTCTGCTTTAAAAGTACTTTTCAAGTGTCTGTTCTTTATCAGACACTTGATTTAGTGTCTGATAAAGAACAGTGTTTTTCTTTATAAACTTTACTACACAACATTCCAAAGCATAATATTGCACTTTTTACTGCACTACGTTTCATGTTAAACATCATTTAATACTTAATTACATTAGAAATCTAGTACTTTCTTACTCAAGTAAAAGTAAATCAAAGTTTTACTTGAGTTCAAGTACTACATTTTTAATATTCTTAAGTATTAAATGTAAAAAAAAAACCTTTTATTTATGAAATGTAGTGCAGTAAAAACTACAACATTATGCTTCTAACGCTACATAAAAACTATATAGACATGTTCCAAATAAATAAATAAAAATGATCAAAACAAAATTGATCAAATTTTTGATAAAAAAAAATTAAATAAAAATAAAACTTTAAATAAAATACTAATAAAAAAAACAAAAAATAAAAACCAATTCAATATATGAATAAAAACAATAATAGCATCTCAATGATGCTGAAATACCAGTCACCAGAATCTCACGAAAACAATCAAGAACATAAGCAGCTCATATTTCACTCCAAAATCATGAGAAGCAATTATATTAAATTATTAAATATATATAATTAAATTATATTCTGCTTAAAGAAAATTATGATTTGCATTATTTTAATGTCATTAAAACAAATCAAATTCAATGCAATAAATAAATACATTTTAGTTTAATTGATAAGTTCATTATTAAAGTGCAATTGATTATTTGAGGGTACAAAATGTCATGAGAACAGTCGCAATGATGCAAAAAAAAAAAAAATTATATATATATATGTATATATATATATATATATATATATATATATATATATATATATATATATATATATATATATATAAAAAACACAAATATAAGTAATATAATAATAAAAAAAATATTTTTGATTTGTGAAGTTTTGTAAATTTTCATAGCATTTAAAGCATACTGACTTTGTGTTTGACCGCACTGCAAAAAATGATTTTCCTGCTTGGTATTTTTGTCTTGTTTTAAATTCTGGAATTAAGATACATTTACTTGACAAGTAAATTGACTAAAGATATTATGTCTTGTTTTCTGAAAAAAACCTAATCCAAATTTTGTTAGTTTAGGATAATATTATCAGAAAACAAGACAAAATATCTTAAGTCGTTTTACTTGTCAAATAAATGCATCCTGATTCCAATGTTTTTAGATATTTACACTAGAAAACAAGACATAAATACGAAGGAAGAGAATATTGTTTTGCAGTGCACTGACCGGTTTGACGAGGCTCTCGTTGCGATTAGGCAGGCCGGCGATGTAAACGTTGGTCTCCAGTTTGTTGTTGACGGGACTGAAGAGCCGCTCTGGACTGCTGATGCTCATGACAGCTTCTTTACTGATCTTCACATTGACGCTTCCCATCAGCTCCTCCACCGAGATCTACAGACACAGAGAACACTTCACAAACCACCGACTCGAGCAGCACATCAGCATATCAGAGTGATTCCTGAAGATCATGTGACTCTGAAGACTGCAGTAATGATGCTGAAAATACAGCTGCAGATCACAGAAATAAATTACATTTTAATATAGATTCACATAGAAAACAGCTGTTTTAAATTATAATAATATTTCACAATTTTTACTGTATTTTTTTATCAAATATATGCAGCCTTGATGAGCAGAAGAGACTTCTTTCAAAAACATAAAACAATCTTACCGACCGCTAACGACTGAACGGTGTTCTGATAGATACTAATGAACAAACTACAAGTTCAGTTCCTGAAGGAAACATCAGTGCAGTGCTGGTAAAGGAACGCGAGTTACGTAATCACATTACTTTAAGTAACTAATAAAGTAACGCATTACTTTTTAATTTACAAGAAAATATCAGAGTTATGTTTTCAAATAAGTGACGCCAGTTACTCTGTTTCTGATGTATTGACTGAAAGCTCTGCTGTCTCCATGTTGAGAGAAATCAGGAGTAAGATGTTACTTTAGTTCTAGAATAAAAGTGAACATGCATTAATTCATCTCACTCACAAAAAACAGATTCAGTATTCCTCAAAATGAATAAAAACCGTGAAATGCAACTCAATGACGCAAACCTGCAATAATTAAATATGTTCAATAATACAAATATCCTTTATGTATTTATTCCCATTTTATTATCCAGTGTCTTTGCTGCTGACCTTCGATGAGTCAATTCAATCATACTAATAAGCAAAAATTACTCAAGATACACTAACATTTGTTCTTTCTTTATTGCTGAAAAGCATTGAGCTTTCTTCTTCTGTGTTCTGCTGTTAGACATGAATTCACTTTTCCTTCAGCCTGAGGCTTTTGGTGTGAAAGGGCTTTATGTTTGACAAAAATAGAACTTTATATTAAAAACAAACACTACTACAATATTGTGTTACTTTTTTAGGGAGTAACACAATATTGCAACGCATTACTTTTAAAAAGTAACTTTTCCCAACACTGCATCAGAATGAGGTGAAGGACTGTAATTCAGTGAAGCAGGTCTTTTGAGATACAGATATGCTGTATGATCATCTATAATCAATGTTTGATTCAAACACACCACGTGCCACTGGCCATCATTGATGGCTTTTCCTCCGCTGGTCATCTTGAGGGAGTGTTCGTTCTTAAACTGGACCTCGATGCGGCCGGACCGTAAACCCAACATAAACCAGGAGCCCTGAGGAGACTCAGCGTACAGAATCACTCCCTCGGGATCAAACGTGCGGAAATCAAATTCAGCTGCAAACCTGTGGGGAAAAAATCATATTACACAATCTTACAATTCTTTATATACCATTATTATATTTAATATTTAGAATTAGCTTTTTTTTTTTTACATTTTCTGTTTTCTTTATTATTATTTTTTATTTTTTTTATTTTGCTATGTTCTTTTTGCTTTTTTATTTGTTGTTTACATGATTACTTTTATTTTTAATTTCAGTTTTAGTATTAGCAATTTTAGAACTTATTTTACTTCAGATTGTTCAAGGAAACATTTTTAATTTTGGAGTTTTTTTAAATTAAAGCTTCTCATCATATATATATATATATATATATATATATATATATATATATATAAATATATATATATATAAGTGCATCTCAAAAAACGTGAATATCGTGAAAAAGTTAATTATTTTTTGTACCTTATTTCAAAAAGTGAAACTTTCATATATTCTAGATTCATTATATGTAAAGTAAAACATTTCAAAAGTTTTTTTGTTGCAATGTTGATGATTAGAGCTTACAGCTCATGGAAGTCAAAAATCAGTATCTCAATATATTAGATTATTTCCTAAGATCAATTAAAAAAAGGATTTGCAAATCAGAAAAGTTCAAGTTGTTTAAAGTATGTTGATTTCTGCACTCAATACTTGGTCGGGGCTCTTTAGCACAAACTCCAGCATCAGTGAGGAATGGCATGAGATCAGCCTGTGGCTCTGCTGAGGAACTATTGAGTCTTCAGCTCGTCTGGATTGTTGGATCCACTGTTTCTCATCTTTCTCTTGAAAATATCCCATAGATTCTCTGTGGGGTTCAGGTCAGGCGAGTTTACTGGCCAATCAAGCACAGTAACACCATGGTCATTGAACCAGCTTTTGGTAGCTTTGGCAGTGTGGGCAGGTGCTTAAAGTCCTGCTGGAAAATGAAATCAGCATCTCCATAAAGCTTGTCAGCAGAAGGAAGCATGAAGTGCTCTAAAATTTCCTGGTAGATGGCTGCGTTGACTCTGGACTTGATAAAACACAGTGGACCAACACCAGCAGACGTTACGGCAGCCCAAATCATCTCTGACTTCAGAAACTTCACACTGGACTTCAAGCAGCTTGGGTTCTGTGCCTCTCCACTCTTCCTCCAGACCTTGATTTCCAAATGAAAAGCAAAATGTACTTTTATCTGAAAAGAGGGCTTTGGAGCACTGAGCAACAGTCCAGTTCTTTTTCTCCACAGCCCAGGTAAGATGCTTCTGACGTTGTCTCTGGTTCAGAAGTGGCTTGGTAGCTCTTTTCCTGAAGACGTCTGAGCGTGGAGACTCTTGATGCACTGACTCCAGCTTCAGTCCACTCCTTCTGAAGCTCTCACAAGTGTTTGAATCAGCTTTGCTTGACAGTATTCTCAAGCTTGCGGTCATCCCTGTTGCTTGTGCACCTTTTCCTTCCCAAATTCTTCCTTCCAGTCAACTTTGCATTTAATATGCTTTGATACAGCACTCTGTGAACAGCCACAGCTTTCAGTAATGACCCTCTGTGACTTACTCTCTTTGTGGAGGGCGTCAATGTTCATCTTCTGGATCATTGCCAAGTCAGCAGTCTTCTCCATTATTGTGGTTTCAAAGAACAAGAGATACCCAGATTTATACTGTAGGGATGGTCATTAATTGAAACTCAAATGTAAATATTCTAATATATTGAGATACTGGATTTTGACTTTTATGAGCTGTAAGCTCTAATCCTCAAAATTAAAAAAAAGATTTTTTTTAAATGTTTTCCTTTACATGCAATGAATCTAGAATATATGAAAGTTTCACCTTTTGAAATAAGGTACAAAAAATAATGAACTTTATGATATTCAAATTTTTTGAGATGCACCTATATGATGGAAAACTTAAATATATATATTTCTTGATTAATTTTTTTTTTTTTACTTCAACCCCATTTTAAATGAATGAAAATCATTTTTCATTTTGATTTTAGTTCATTTAAATTTTTTATTTTTCCAATTAACTTTTTTTACTTCAGTAATTTTCATATTTTTTAGTAAGTATTTTTTAATTAAAAGTTTTGATCTGATAATGACATTTTGTAAATGACATTATTGTAGCTTCATTTCAATTATCAAATGATTTTCAATACTTCAGTGTTATTCATATATAGTATTTATTTATATTTTGAATTAGCTTTTGTTTTTGTTTTCATTTTAGTTCAATTTAATTTTGTTACATGCTTTTGTCAGTTTTATTTAAAAAAAATTTCTTACTTTTTTCTAGTTAAATTTAGTCATTTTAGTACTTAAACTAGTACTTTTATTTCAGTTAGTTGACATAACTTAGTTTTTAAGAGTAAGTTTTTCAACTAATATTTTATTTGTTATTCTATTTAATTTAACAAAAAATATTTTTAATAGTTTTAGTTAGCAATAACAACACTGAACCACTCACGAGGGATCAGGTCCTCGTCTATTAAACAAACAACACTTTTAAAGTTCATTAGAAGACACTTTCTGGAATATATAATATATATAAGACAAGCCTTTAAAAAAAAAAAAGGATGTTCATCCACTTCAGGAGGTCAACCTAAATATGATATCAGCTGTCTTCACTAACAGCGTTTAGTTACAGCTGCTATCCCAGCATTCCTCACAAACCGACGAGAAGCGTGAGAGGCGTACCTGGTGTCGGCCTGCTGAAGGAAGCGCAGGTAAAAGACGGGTAAACCAGAGAACTGCTCTCCCAGATACAGCATCTCCTCGTATTTATAGATGTACAGATCCAGACACTCGGGGATCTTCTCACACTGACGGCCGTCCTCCGCCAGCCGCAGTCCTTTACGCCCGTCACAGTGACACAAGAAACTCCCCACGGTGTTCACACACTCGCCCTCACACACCTCCTTCTCACACTCATCCAGATCTGATGGAGAAACATTATATTAGATTAAAGCAAAAAGCATTGCATCAGTGACCCATTCACTGCAGAGCATCCATTGCTGAGACACTGATGCAGAGACACATTTATACAAGCCTGATGAAGAATCATCAGTGTGTGTGTGTTCTCTCACCGACACACTCGTGTGAGTTCATGTTGTACTGGTATCCCAGCGGGCAGCGGCACTCGAACGTTCCCGGAGCGTTAACACATTTAGAAGGTTCCACACACACACTGGGGTACAGGATACACTCATTGATATCTGCAGTGACACACACACACACACACACACACACACACTGTAATATACAAACATCAGCAGCAGTGTTATTTTAGTATCATTGATATTCTATTAAAGTTTTTGTTAATATTTTAAATTAGATTTCACTTTTATAATTTGTTTTCACTTTAATTTAGTTTTTATTGTGCAAATTTGTTGTGCATTTTTGGCATTTTCATTACTTTTTTTTAATGTCTAATATACAGCATTTGTTATTTTACATTTTAGTTTAATTTTGTTTTATTTTAGTACTTCAATTTAAATGAGAAATACTGCCTTGCCAACTGGCTGAATGATGAAAAATATATAAATAAGTATGAATAAGTGTATACTTATTTTTTTACTTGTACTTACAATTATTTTTCAATTTATATTTAAAATAAATGTAATGTTATTTTTGTGTTTTTGTCACTTTTATTTGTTTAGTTTTTTACATGTCTATAGAGTATTTATTTTTTTATTGATTTGTTTTAGTTTATTTAGTAATTCAATTTAAACTACATAAAGGAGAAACGTTGCCTTGTCAACTAGCTAAGTGCTGAAATAAAGTATGAATAATACATAAGTATAAATAAATAGATTGAAAAGCAACATCATTCACCAGCATCCCAGCATGCAGATGCAATCTAGTCACAAATTTGTGTTTTCATCATTCCCAGAATTCCACTGGTCTGATTTCATCACTGCACTGTTGTTCTAACATGAGGAAAGATTTGAGTGCATGCATCCAGAATACAAAAAACACACAATCACACGCACAGCATTGTGGATCCTGCAGATAAAGTCACAGGAACATTGTTTCTGCCAAAGGGAAACAGCGTCTGATGATTTATGAGCTTAAAAACACTGTTACATAATGAACCTTTAAGTGTGTGTGTGTGTGTGTGTGTGTGTGTGGTTTAAATAAGAACGCTGGACCTCACAGCTGGAGGGAATCGTGTTTCTCTTTTACAGGAAAATCCCAGGATTCCTGGAAGAGCTGCTGGAGCTCAGACTCGTCTGGCAGACATCAAGCCAGCGCATCAGAAGTGTAGCGCTGACCTCTGACCTGTGCAGTGAGCCTCACCGATGCAGTGGATGTTGTTGTGGGTGTAGAAGCCCTTCTCACAGCTGCACATGAAGCTGCCGGCGAGGTTGTGACACGTTTGGCTGCAGCCCGCAGGGAATTCTGGGTCTTCACACTCATCAATATCTGTGAGTCAATAAAATAAATATAAATAATAATAATCATCTGTGTAATTATGATGCATTGTTAGCTCAAATCATTTGGTTGGAGCAAGATCTTGATGTAAACAAAATAAAATAAAATAAAAATCTGAAAAAAATTGTACCTCTACTTATACAAAATGATGAATAAATAGTGCATATTGAGTTTGTTTTCATTATTCATTAAAAATTTTATGTTTTTATTCAATTTTCAAACGTGCTGTAAATTGAACTGTTATATATTCATTCATAATTGTACTATACTATTGGATTTGGTGCATGCAACTTTATTGTAACTACTAGTTTTATTGTAAATGAAAAAAATATATATTATTATAAGTTATTGGAAAATGTATTGTAAATTAAAAAAAGCATTAAAGACTTCATTAAAGACTAAATAATTAAAGAAAGGATTAAATAAAACTCAGCGTTGCACACTTGTAATTAGAACCTGACCGATAATTGGTTTTACCGATATTTAAGCATTTTTCCTCGGTTTTGTAATATCTGTTCCACAGATAAATGCATTTTGAGAATTGCATGCAATATCGCCATTATGCTCACAAGTCATTTAATTTGCTTTGCCTTAATTAATAAACTTTATTAATATAAGTGGAATTAATGCACAAATGAGATAATCCATAAGTGCTCGATATTTAATTTCAGTTCGTCGATAAGAAATTGAGATGAACTCCCAGAGTCACGTAATCCATCAAGCCACGTCCCAAAGATGCAACTTTACATGAATTAAATAAAACAGTCTTGAATGAGAGCATGCTGGAAATAAAAGAGTGTAATGTAGTTGTAAAGATGAACGTGATCATGTCGTGAGTCAGTCTGATGAACCTCATCTCACCCTGCTCACAGCGCTGACCCCTCCATCCAGCTTTACACACACAGGTGAAGGAGCCCTGACCGTCCACACAGCGTTCATAACCGTCCTTGTGACACGGCAGCGGCAGACACTGGTTACTGATCTCTGAAACACACAGCAGCTCAAACACACACTCCACACTAACACAACAGAGTAAATCAGAAGTCACGAAGAGCTTTATTACCAAGTATTTAATCCCAGGTTTAAAAAAGCACACTTCCATAATGTACTCTTTTATGCACTAATTTTGTACTTAACATACTAAAAATGTTCTTTAGTACTTCTTAAAATAAACTTAAGATCATCTAAGTGTACTGAACTGTGCTATTTTGGCACACCATGAATATGAACTAAAATGTGCTTTTAACATACTATCTCTGTATTTAAAAATGTATTTAGTCAGCACCAGTGTTGGGTGTAACTAGTTACCAAGTAATTAATTACTGTAATTTAATCACTTTTCCCTTGAAAAAGTAAAGTAAGGGATTTAGATTTAATTAGTTACTTCTTATGTAATTGAACTTAATGCTGTGTATAGACTGTAGAACATTTATACACAATACAATACAATAGTGCATTTAACATCTAAATTTAAAGTCTAACCTTAAAATGCATGCTTTTTATATTCCCTTCTCACTTTAAATACTTTGAGTTAATAAGAATATTGGTAACACTTTAGTGTCCAGTTCTCAATATTAACTAGTTGGTTATTAGCATGAATATTACTGGGATATTGGCTGTTTATTATTATTATTATTAAAACACATATTAATGTCTTATTCTGCAAGACCTTATTCTAAATCATTAATCGTACTCAATTCTTAAACTTAACAATAGTATAGTAACTTACCCAACACTGGTCAGCACTTGTAGTACACTTGAACCTTCTTTCATACACTCAAGTGTACTACAAGTGCTGACTAAATACATTTTTAAATACAGAGATAGCATATTAAAAGCACATTTTAGTTCATATTCATGGTGTCCCAAAATAGCACAGTTCAGTACACTTAGATGATCTTAAGATTATTTTAAGAAGTACTAAAGAACATTTTTAGTATGTTAAGTACAAAATTAGTGCGTAAAAGTACGGCACTTTAACTACATTATGGAAGTGTGCTTTGTGTTTTTTTTTACCTGGGTTACCAAGACGACAGGAGCATCCAGTGCAGAAGAAAGTATGAACAGAGCAAACATACATGATAGTGCAGACATACATAAGAATAACACTGAGTAACACTACTAACTAGTACTAAATCACCTTGAACACAGGTCCGCAGGCTCTGAGGGATTCCCGGCTCAACTGGATTATTGATGCCAACGCGGTGAGAGCCCAGACACACTACACACACAACAACACACACGCTTCAGTCCGTCCAGGTCATAAACAATTATCATTTCAATCTGAAGCAAGAATAAAAGTGCTTCATTCAGTCAAATAAACGGATCAGTTCAGGATGGTGTAACAATATACTCTGTCTAGAACTAGAACTAGTGTATTTATCACGCTTCAAACCTTTTACTGTAAGAAAAAAAAGATTGAAAAACTGAAGAAAGAAAAAACCGTTAAAGCAACAACAGGTGCCTAACAAGCTGCTACTGAAAAAATCTGATCTGCACCAAAGCTTCCATCATTTGTTTGATTTCAAGTTAAGACACTGCAGGCAAAACTGATGTTTTCATGCATTTGCCTTTTTTTTTATTCTATTTGTCTTTTCTTTCAGACTAGAAGTAGTAGTAGTAGTATATTTTTATTTAATGCCATGTCAGCATCCTAAACACACTGAAGTGTTGATTTATTGCACTTTATTTGTGTCTGTAGATTTCAATCTCTAAAGAGTTTTTCTCTTACAAACAGTGCTCTGAAGGTAGATTTATACAACATTTCACTCCTAAAAACATGGTGAAAATATATTTGTTTTCTGTCTGTTAACAGTATTTTCTGATTTATGATAAAAAGAGAAATCCAGAATCCAGTCTGGAAAAACCTGTAACTCTAACATGACGACAAAACCAAACAAGATTTAGATTTATGTGCTGGAAATGTTTGCAAATTACTGCATATTTAATTAGATCATGCCTCATTTGCATATTTAAACAGAGCATTTGAGAAACCTGTGTTAATGTACTGTGATTAATCAGCTGGGGAAGTATGGTCATATCTTGCCTAACTTATTTTGTAATTTTATAAATTGTATTTATTCAATGTAATTTTCTGTTAACAAAAGGAATAAAAATGACTGTTTTGTTTGTCTCTTCCCGTTGTACAGGGACTCTGAGTCAAAGCAGCTTCAGTTCCAGTACGTTTTGCAATCAGCTTCCATCATCAGAGCCACTGTACACGCTGTGGATTACTGCAAGTGTTGATTTGCACAGAAATAATGAGGACCACTTACCAACATACTTGGGATAGAAATATTCCTGGAAGATCAGAGAACAAATATCATCATGAGATTACTTCCAGACATCACAAAGCCATAATACAGTGATTCATTACCAGTTTTGAGGGTAAAACATTACGTGTTCATTTAGAAGGAAATATCTGAGTTATACTCCAGTTCCTGTGTTTGTGATGTATTGAGTGACAGCTCTGGTGTTGAGAGAAATCAGGAGTAAGTGCAGAGCGTTGTGTGTGAACATGATCTTACTGTAGTTCTAGACTAAATATCATCATGATCTTACTGTAGATCTAGACTAAATATCAACATGATCTTACTGTAGTTCTAGACTAAATATCATCATGATCTTACTGTAGTTCTAGACTAAATATCAACATGATCTTACTGTAGTTCTAGACTAAATATCTACATGATCTTACTGTAGTTCTAGACTAAATATCAACATGATCTTACTGTAGATCTAGACTAAATATCATCATGATCTTACTGTAGTTCTAGACTAAATATCTACATGATCTTACTGTAGTTCTAGACTAAATATCTACATGATCTTACTGTAGATCTAGACTAAATATCTACATGATCTTACTGTAGTTCTAGACTAAATATCTACATGATCTTACTGTAGTTCTAGACTAAATATCTACATGATCTTACTGTAGTTCTAGACTAAATATCAACATGATCTTACTGTAGTTCTAGACTAAATATCAACATGATCTTACTGTAGATCTAGACTAAATATCATCATGATCTTACTGTAGTTCTAGACTAAATATCTACATGATCTTACTGTAGTTCTAGACTAAATATCTACATGATCTTACTGTAGTTCTAGACTAAATATCAACATGATCTTACTGTAGTTCTAGACTAAATATCAACATGATCTTACTGTAGTTCTAGACTAAATACCTACATGATCTTACTGTAGTTCTAGACTAAATACCAACATGATCTTACTGTAGTTCTAGACTAAATATCATCATGATCTTACTGTAGTTCTAGACTAAATATCATCATGATCTTACTGTAGTTCTAGACTAAATATCATCATGATCTTACTGTAGTTCTAGACTAAATATCATCATGATCTTACTGTAGTTCTAGACTAAATATCTACATGATCTTACTGTAGTTCTAGACTAAATATCATCATGATCTTACTGTAGTTCTAGACTAAATATCATCATGATCTTACTGTAGTTCTAGACTAAATACCTACATGATCTTACTGTAGTTCTAGACTAAATACCAACATGATCTTACTGTAGTTCTAGACTAAATATCTACATGATCTTACTGTAGTTCTAGACTAAATATCTACATGATCTTACTGTAGTTCTAGACTAAATATCAACATGATCTTACTGTAGTTCTAGACTAAATATCTACATGATCTTACTGTAGTTCTAGACTAAATATCAACATGATCTTACTGTATTTCTAGACTAAATACCAACATGATCTTACTGTAGTTCTAGACTAAATATCTACATGATCTTACTGTATTTCTAGACTAAATATCAACATGATCTTACTGTATTTCTAGACTAAATACCAACATGATCTTACTGTAGTTCTAGACTAAATATCTACATGATCTTACTGTAGTTCTAGACTAAATATCAACATGATCTTACTGTATTTCTAGACTAAATACCAACATGATCTTACTGTAGTTCTAGACTAAATATCTACATGATCTTACTGTAGTTCTAGACTAAATATCTACATGATCTTACTGTAGTTCTAGACTAAATATCTACATGATCTTACTGTAGTTCTAGACTAAATATCTACATGATCTTACTGTATTTTCCCGTATCCAAAGAGCACCGATTTATGGAATTCACAACCCTGCAGCTTTTTTTGCATATTTCTGGATAATTGTAATGCATTACTTTTAAAAGTAACTTTCCCAACACTGTTCATCAGCAGTCCACAAAGCTCACGGTCAACACAAACGCTCATGACTCACGACTGACAGGTCAATGTCACTGTCAACACAAACGTCAGAGTATCGATCGGCTGACAGAACTCACTGTTTCCAGATTGTTCTCAAAGATTTCCCGCGCCTCCTCTTTATTGCACAGCTCCTCGATGCACTCGCGCTCCAGGTTTCCTTTCTTGCCCTCCTCAAAGATAGTGTTGGCACGTCTGTGTCGCAGCAGGAACTGAGACGCTTTATTCTGTGAGAGAACTGGAGATGAGAGCACACATCAGATCAGAGCCTCTTACAAAACATGACAACTGTGCCGTTAAATTAACATGGCATTTCTCCAAACACCATCCTTTAATGGCCAATGAGTGCATACACAAGTTATGGATGTTACACAACATTTACTCAAAAATACTGAAAACATTTCATCATTCCTTCACAAAAACAGTCTCCAGGCTTTCAAACGGAATGCAAAGCTAAAAGCTTCTGCACCGTTATCAGCCAGTATGATCAGGCTGGCCTATATATATCAATCTATCGTTGATTTGAAATTCTATGTATGGAGTGCCATGTAAATACAATGGTATATTCATATTGTAATCATGGTTTTATTGATGTACTGTGGTATCGCTATAGTATATAGAAGAGACTAGAACATAAAGCTCAGTGAAGACCAGACAGATCTTCAGAAAATGAGTCAACTTCCTGAACATCAGCTTTAACTCGATCAAATGCCTTCATTGTGTGGGTCAGTGGAGTTACGCAGGGATTTATTTCCCCACGTGCCACTGCTGGAGTCTCTTATTACAGAACATTTCTGGAATAAAACTCTTCAACACTGATACGGAGTTTGAGATGAACCACAACATGATGCATTTTAAACAAGCCTATTGATTTGAACTCTGAACATATTCACTCACACACACACACACACACACACACACTCACACTCACACTCACACACACACACACACCAAGTATGAATGAAATGGTCATACTGCACTTCCTCAGTCACATCACTTTATATTGTAAAGCATTATAAGGTAATGCAGTCTGCTGGTGCTAACACTGCTACAGTTGCCACTTTGTTACTTCTATGAACACTGTAATTTTGGAAACACTTAGTTACTTTTGTTAAACATTGTAACTTGGTTTTGGAAACAGTCAATACTGTTCATTCTGAAAACATTGTTACTTTTGGAAACACTGCTACAATGTTGCTTTGTAAATGTTATTTTCAGAAACACTGTAACACTGTGATTTCATTTCAACTAACAAGTACATACAGTCATCATATTCATGTCAATGCTATAAAAATATTAACTATGGCAACCATGGTACATTTTCCTCCAAATTACCACTGTGAGATCTGCTTTAAACACTCTCTTTGCCATTTTGATTCATTTCTTATTCGATGACAGCGATAAATACCAAGTTACCACAGTTTGGTAGTAACATAAACCAAATATTTTGGTGTAAACTGTGGTAAATGTAGAAGTAAATACTGCTCAACAAGCGGCTGATCAAAGTAACGGTTCCTGGACGCTTTTAAGCACACTGTGACAGTAAACTGTTGGTAAAGTGAATGTTTTCGTCTCTCTGAAGCGTTACGGGTTAGTTTGAGCTCGTTGGTCTGTTTTACTCACATCGCTGTGACCCGCAGAGTTCAGCGCGCAGCAGCAGCAGCACGAGGCCGAGCACAGAGCCGCTCGGCGCCGCAGAGAGCCTCCGCATGCTCCCGCTCTTCGAGACGCTCCAGAAACTTCCGGTTCGGATCCAAACTCAAACACGGGATTCTTCCTCTTCACGTTCTTCTAGTTCGGCCAGAAGCTCATGACTGGCCAGTATGGGTTAACCATGGGTAAACTAGTAGCCCTCAGCTGGTGAACGCGCTCTGGCAGGCGGGTGGACACTGAAGGTTCAAAGGAAATTATGTAACAGGAATTACAGCTGATTTGTTCTAAATAAATAATTAATTGAACCCCTCAATTTGTTTATCCAGTTAAAAGTTTGCGGTTTGACTCACTGAACAAACAAAAGAAAGAAAGAAAAGATCTCAGCAGCAGCTTCGAACAGCGCTACATTGTTACTTTGTAAATGGCGCTATTTTTTAGAAACATTGTTACTTTGTTGCTCAGACCTCAGTATGAACTCATTTCTAGACAAATGATCTGAGCTGCTCCACATTTTTTTGTGAGCTTACTAAATGAACCAGGTCTGTTTTATTTCTCCACAGATGTTTTAGGAGAAACATCTGATCTCATGAGGAGCAACTTCTGAACAATAAAACTGAAACACAGCATTAGTTGATCAATAAAATTATACAAATGGTAGTCAATAAGGCAAAAAACAAACAAACAAAAAAACAATAAAACCATGGTTAATTTTCGAACGGGATTAACATTTAAAACAACAATATAGCATCTTCATGTTTTTCCTGAAGTCATTTTTAATCTCTTGTTTTGTGTTTTGAGAAGCGAACAGTATCTGGGAATAAAGACTCGGACACAGATCTCTTTACTATTGCCTTCATTTGAACAAAAGACAGATGTGTGTGTGGTTCTGTGGGCTGGTCTGTACACACATCACACAAACACACCGCTGCTGGCCCTTCTGGAGTTCCTACATCAATTACAGATCAAACACAGAACTACTCGTAGGTGACATTATTGCATACTTCATACTGTGCGCTTGGATTACTCTGAGTTTTGACTTGATTCATTTTTCCACAAAAACATTATTCTGCAATATAAAAATAAATAGCAATTCATTTGAGCAAGAAAACAGGGCTGTTTTAAAATATCTAAGCACTGAAACATGCATCACTGAGAGGGCGTACAGAAACAAGAACCGTGTGTTAACAAAAATACAACACCGTACTATAACAAAGGAATACAAGTGTGAATCTCCAGCTTATGTTTCACCCCCAAATCATAAGAAAATCAGAAATGATTTTCCCCATAAAGAATATGAAGCATCAATATATATATATTTTTTCTTTACTTTACTATGGAAGCTCGATTCTGCCACAGGATAAAACATTTAAAAAATATATATAATATAAATAAAAAATTCAGATTGCAAGATAAAAACACAGAAATGCGAGATATAACTCTGCGGGGAAAAAGCCTGAACTGTGGGATAAAAAGACAATTACCTTTTTAATTTTGTGGCAGAAATGGGCAACCATACATTACAGTAAAATATTTTGCATTAAAATAATGTGAATTTGGGGGTTAAATGTGTTTAATTGTCTTGAAAGTATCTTAATGCTTGTAAAATACATACACATAACATTTATTTTTTATAGTATATGATTACTTTTTATATTAATAATATATTATTATTATTTGTATATTATTATATATAATATATACTAATAATATATTATATATATATATGATTTAAGGGTGAAATTTGAGCAGGACATGATCTTGACAGGTTTCATGAAATACATCAAAATAATCACATCCATATTAAATGTCTATAAAATGTGATGTGATGAACTGGGAATTATTATTCATAATTAATCAATGAAACACACTCATGCGCCCTCGTTTCAGATTCAAACACACACACACACACACACACGCGCTGTAACCAGAGCAGGATATCAGTGAATTTACAGGACGTGATGCACAACAGAAAGTATAAAAACACAAGTGTGATGCTGAACACGACTGGACCCACAAACCATCAGCGTCACGCCACATGCTGGAAACGGCTGGACCGAGGACGTCTGCATGCTGTGACACACACCACACGTTTCCCACAATTCAGCGCTGCTTCCGTGGGTGTGACATCAATACTGAACGCGTGTGAACGGAGGAAACAGAGCAGAATATTTCTATACGAGTTCAAAACACGCTTACAGGTCTCACATCCACCAACAAAACCCTGTCAAAGCAAAGGATTGTGGGATCAGTCCTTTGGTCCAATACTCTGTTTATAAAAGCATCCACCGCTAGAGGACGTCTGCTCGTCTCCTAGCTTAAAAACATCATCAAACGTTAAAACGTGCCGCGAGGCGGAGCTACATCGTCCACAGAAGTGCGCAGCGGCTGTTGATTGATTAAAATCGTATAAAACACCAGAGGTTTAGCTTTTGTCTGTGGCCGCCTTCCTGTCAACCGTAACTCAAGAGTTTCCTGTCTGAGATGCGACTGTTGCCACGGAGACCGCGCGGTGTCTGCAGTGGGCGTGGTCAGATGGAGTAGGTGGAGCTTTCTGACTGCTGGCGAATGTAGCACTGGAAGCTCTGATCACCGATTGGATGTTCCCTGTGAACACAAACACACGATGCGTTAGAATGACCAACAATAACTTTCAATTATAAGCATCAAATAAAGTTAATCAGTAAGTCAAAGTACTGTTTTTTTTCAAGTCCAGTATTATTTTAGAATTCTTTGTATACTATTATAGTATGTATTAATATTTTGAATTAGATTTTATTTTTATATTTTCAGTTTTCAATTTAATTTTAGTTTGTTATGTGCTTTTGTAATTTTTATTAGATTTTTACATATGGTTCTATTTCTCTTTATTTTTATTTAGTCATATTAGCCTATGTGCTTTTGTAATTTTTATTACCCTTTTATATTTCTATTTATCTTTCATTTATTTTTTTCAGCTTTAGTCATTTTGTTGTGATTTTGTCATTTTTATTAGATTTTTAATATTTCTTTTTATCTTTATTTTGTTGTGTTTTTCTGAATATTTCTATTCACCTTTAAGTTATTCTATTTCAGTTTTAGTTTTAGTAATTTAACTCAAACTTGTGTTATCGCACAGCACTATATATAAAATTGGAAACATTTATTCTATTCAACTTTATCCACATGCATGCATTATAGTTGTGTAAAATTATATATCTCAAATCTCACCTGTCAGGTTTTCTTTTTTGTTGGAAAAAAACCCTGGACCACAAAACCAATCATAAGGGTCCATTTTTTCGAAACTGAAAGCTGAATAAATAATCTTTCCATTGATGTATGGTTTGTTATGATAGGACAATATTTGTCTGAGATACAACTATTTGAAAATCTGGAATCTGAGGGAGCAAAAAAATCTAAATATTGAGAAAATCTCCTTTAAAGTTGTTCAAATGAAGTTCTTAGCAATGCATATTACTAATCAAAAATGAAGTTTTGATATATTTACGGTAGGAACATGATCTTTACTTAATATCCTAATGATTTTTTGGCATAAAAGAGAAATGGATAATTTTGACCCATACAATGTATAGTTGGCTATTGCTGCAAATATACCCCAGCGACTTAAGACTGCTTTTGTGCTCCAGGGACACATATTATCATCCAGCTCTAATATGTTAAATGCAACTATAAGACATGAAGACATTAAAACATTATAAACATTAACGTCATGTTTTCCCTGCTTTGCAACAATGTGTATTGTGAAAAGCGCTATATAAATACACCTGACTTGGCTTGGCTTGGCTTGGTATGACTGGTCACAGATACTTACTGGCTGCCGTACTTGGTTTTCCTGAACTTGTCTCGTTTGTACTGCATGTGCTGCTGCTCCAGTGTCTGTATGGCTGAGATGACGAGTCTCAGGGTTTTGTACGTCTCCTGCGGGTCGTCGATCACAAACGTGGAGTATTCCTCCTGCTCAGGGCCGTCATACACCGACTTACTGCCACAAGCCTCTGGATGGACAGATGAGACACACCTCATCAATTATTTATCATCTTCATTCTCACTATAATGTTCTCAATCATAAAATTCTCAACCTTTTTGACTCAAAGGTCCCCATTTTCAAACTTTTTTTTCTTAACATACACTAAAACTAGGTGTGTCGATACATTAAGTTCTTCAACTAGAATTGAATAAGAATGTTAAACGGATAGTTCACCCAAAAATGAAAATTCTGTCATTAGTTACAAAATGGAACAATCCTCATGTCGTTAAAACCCGCAAGACCTTCTTTCATCTTCAGAACACAAATTAAGATATTTCTGATGAAATCTGAGAGCTTTCTGACCCTCCACAGACAGCAAGGATACTAACAACTGTATTCTTTGCGCACAAAAAGTAGTCTCGTAGCTTTGTAAAATTACAGTTGAATTCCTGATGTCACATGGATTATTTTAATGATGTCCTTGCTACGTTTCTGAGCCTTGATGGTGTTAGTATCCTTGCTGTCTGTGGAGGGTCAGAGAGCTCTCGGATTTCATCAAAAATATCTTAATTTGTGTTCTGAAGATGAACGAAGGACATAAAGGTTTGGACGACATGAGGGTGAGTAACTAATTACAGAATTTTCATTTTCGGGTGAACTATTCTTTTAATTGAAGTACTTTGAAGTCAGACTTGTAAGTTTTCTGAGTTGACCACCACTGGACGCAGTGTAAATCCCTTTGGATAAGTGTGTGTCATAAGCATGAATGTAAATGTGACAGATTTAAACATAGTGATACTGTATCGTGTGTTCACTCTCACTCACCCTGCATCTTGACTAGCTTGGCCATGTATGTGCTGTAGAGCGAGTAGATCCGCTCCGTCTCTCGGTCTCCGTCTACATCCAGCTGGATGTTGGCTGGAAGTCCACTGAACCACAGAAATACAGACACAAACGTTTCTGTATTACAAGTTTTCTCAAATATTATGTTTAAATATGCAAATGAGGCATTATCTAATTAAATGTGCACTTATTTGCATCCATAAATCTGAAGATTGGATAAATCCAGGTTCATAATTTTTGATTTTGTCATCATATTAGAGTTACAGGTTTTTCAAGAGGGGAAATGTCTCTTTATCACTCCATAAATCTGAAAATACTGTCAACAGACAGAAAACAAACACATTTTCACCATGTTTTTAGGAGTATAGATCAGTGTGAATGAAACACGAACAAACCTTCCGAATATAGAGAGGAATAAAACTGTAAAGTTTGCTATTTGTAAAAGAAAAAAACTCTTTAAAGATTGAAATTTACAAGATTCAAGATTCAAGATTTTTATTTGTCACATACACAATTATACAGGGTATAACCAGCAGTGAAATGTAGGTCAGGTCCGCTCCAAGGACAGTGCAATTATATAGATACAAATATTAAGAAAAAGAAAAGTAGAAAAAAAATAAAATAAAATAAAATAAAAGATAAAAATTATAAATATAAATATAAATGTGCAGGTCAGTATGTTGTTGACATAAATAGTAATATAAGAGGAATGTGCAAAAAAATGTCCAAAACATTGTACAGGGTATTTAAATAGCAGCATATGAGGTAGAAAAAATTATGAATAGCTTATTGATATGGTGATATTTACATGGAGTCAAGTGATGTTATGACACAGAGTTAGAGTTTAGCCTGATGGCCTGGGGGAAGAAGCTCCTCCTAAGTCTCTCAGTTTTTGCCATCAGGCTACGGAAGCGTTTACCAGATGGAAGCAAAGTGAATAGACGGTTACCAGGTGATTAGAGTCCTTGATGATTTTGACAGCTCTATTTTTGCAGCGTTTGAGGTAGATGTCCTGCAGAGAGGGGAGAGCAGACCCTGAGATGCGCTCAGCTAAGCACACAACTCTCTGTAGAGCTTTGCAGTCCTGATTGGAGCTGTTTCCATACCACACTGAGTCAATACACTTTCTATGGTCCCTGAATAGAAAGTTTTCAGGATTGCTGGTGAGACCCTGAATTTCCTCAGCTGTCGCAGATGGTACAGTCTTTGCCTGGCTTTCTTAACCTGTGTTTGGATGTGTGTAGTCCAAGTCAGGTTCTCGGAGATGTTTACACCGAGGTACTTGAAGCTACTCACCCTCTCCACAGGGGTCCCACTGATCATAAGAGGAGTGTAGGGCTGCTGCGGTCTCTTCCTAAAGTCCATGATCAGCTCTTTAGTTTTGCTCACATTCAGAGAGAGACAGTTGTCCTGGCACCATGATGTGAGTCTCTCTACCTCATCCAAGTATGCGGTCTCATCGTTGTTGGAGATGAGGCCCAGAACCACAGTATCATCAGTGAATTTGATAATAGATGTGTAGCTGTGAGAGGACACGCAGTCATGTGTGTAGAGAGAGTAGAGCAGGGGACTCAGGACACAGCCCTGTGGGGCTCCTATGTTCAGAGTGATGGAGTTTGAGGTGAACTGGCCAACTTTCACCACTTGAGGTCTGCCGGTGAGGAAGTCTTGAATCCAGTCACAGAGTGAGGAGTTTAGGCCGAGGTCTGTGAGTTTAGATGCCAGCTTGATGGGGACTATAGTGTTGAAAGTTGAGCTATAGTCAATGAATAGCAGCCTTACATAATTCCCATTGTTGCTGTCCAAGTGTGTGAGGGAAGAGTGGAGGGCGTGAGAGATGGCATCGTCCATGGATCTGTTTGGGCGATGAAGGGGGTCCAAAGTATCAGGGATGGAGGAGCAAATGTGGCTCTTTACAAGTCTTTCAAAAACCTTCATGACTATAGATGTGAGGGCAACTGGGTGATAGTCATTCAGGCAAGAGGGTTTATTGTTCTTTGGCACAGGGATAATGATGGATTTTTTAAATGCGGTGGGAACCACGGAGGTAGCAAGAGACTCTTTAAAGATGGAAGTGAACAAACCAGCGAGCTGATCAGCGCAGGACCTCAGAACACGGCCGGTTATCCCATCAGGTCCGGCTGCTTTCCTGACGTTCACTTTCTTTAGCGCCCTCCGAACCTCATCCTCCGACACGGTGATTACATGATCATCGCTGCTCTGCCTGCTGCTTCCAGACGCGCTGGACGGCAGAGACGCGCCGCCGCCGTTGCAATCGAAGCGGCCGTAGAAGATGTTTAGCTCGTCAGCCAGCAACGGATCTGCTCTCACCTCTGCGGAGGATTTGTTTCCGAAGGCACAGATGGTCCTCAGTCCCTGCCACATCCGTTGAGAGTCGTTGAGCTGGAAATGAGACTCAATTCTCTCTCTCTATCTGTGTTTGGCGGCTCTTACTGTGCGTTGGAGAGCATAGCACGATGCTTTGTACTCGCTCATATTCCCGGTCAGAAGAGCCTCATTGTAAGCGGCAGTGCGTGTGTTAACCGCAGCACGGATTGTTCTGTCCACCCACGGTTTCTGATTGGAGAATGTCCTTATCGTTATTGTTTCTGTAGCTTGCTCGGTTAGCGTGTTTACAAAGCTCAATGCTACATCCGTGAACTCGCTGACGTCAGAAGAACTCGCCCGGAACATGTCCCAGTCGACGTCATCAAGAGCCGACTATAGCATAGCCTCTGATTGGGAGGACCAGCGCGTCACTACTCTCTGCACCGGAGGTTCCTGAACGAGCCTTTGTTTGTATTCCGGTGTGAGGAAAATGGCGGCATGGTCCGATTTGGCAAAAGCCGGTAGTGAGCGGGCTTTGTAGGCATTCTTGAACTGAGAGTAGCAGTGATCCAGTGTGTTTGGTCCTCTAGTTGGACAGGATACATGTTGATGAAAGTTCGGCATGACCTGCCTGAGGTTGGCTTTGTTAAAGTCCCCCGCGATGATAAAGGCAGCATCAGGATGTTTGTTAATGTAGCTGCTGAGCACATCGTGGAGCTTAGACAAAGCCAAGCCGGTGTCCGCCTGTGGTGGAATGTACACAGCAGTAACAATGATCGATGAAAACTCCCGGGGCAGATAAAATGGGCGGCAAATAATGGAAAGATGTTCCAGATGAGGCGAGCAGGAACGCGACAGAATGTAGATATTCCTGGGATCACACCATTTCTTGTTAATCATGAAACACACTCCTCCACCCCTGGATTTACCGGCCTCTGCTCTTCTGTCCATCCGTAAAACAGAGAAGTTATCACTCGGCATTACAGCAGTGTCCAGGACCGAGGACGAAAGCCATGTTTCGGACAAACAAAGGATGTTGCAGTCCCTTATGTCCCATTGGAAACTAATCCTGGCTCTAAGATCGTCCATCTTATTCTCCAAGGATTGGACATTTGCGAGCAGAATACTCGGAAGAGGAGGACTGTGTCCCAGCGCGTTTCCCACGGTGTTTCTTGATCTGTCGCCTCGGGGGGTTATTGTTTATCTGCTCGTTCTGAAGAATCTCCAGAGGCCACAATGGATTTGTGGATAGAGTGTCCTGGAACAGGTTGGTGTAGCGGTTTCCAATGTCCAAAAGTGTTTCTATGTTATAGGTGATCAGTGCCGACGTGAGATGTGTAAAAAGAGAAAGTAAAACTAAGTAAAAAAGTAAATAAAAGGTAAATCTGAGCGGAGCGACCTGGACGGCGTCCAAACACAGCGGCGCCATCTTGATTTAGAGATGCAAATAGAGAAAGTGCAATAAAATAAATGTGTAGTTTGCACAGTTTCTTTCCTCCAGACTGAAAGAAGAGACGATATGGAGAAAAATAGACCAAAATCACAAAATTGAGAATAGATAAAACGTAATAAAATTATATTAAATAGAGTAACGCAATATTGCAATGCACTACTTTTAAAAGTAACTTTTCCCAACACTGGTAAGGAGTAGGGCTGTCAAAAACAATTTGAATTTTGAATATTTGTCAAATATCTTTGTGGAGAAGATGTGGTTTACGGCGAAACTGAAACCAAGTTGCTCACATAGAACGCATATTTATTGCATTTTCTAGAGGGACATCTATCACCGTTGCGCTCGTGTCTCGCACAAGAGCCGCATGTTTAGAAAGACATGTCAAATTAATGTAAGTTCAACTTTTAAAAAACATGTCTGGAGAATTTATGCCGTTTTTTTTTCCCAATCCCACTGCATCTCATGTTTTTAAATAGAAAAAGTACTCTGTGATTGGTTTTTGGTCCTTTGTATTTAACTATACATACATGCATGATGCTGTTTTGTTTCTAATTGTTTAAGCAACTTAATTATTTATGGTTTAGAAACATTATTTTAAACATTATGCACTTTTTCAAAGGTAGTTGTGTTATTTTATTGCTTTGAAGAAACGTGCATTAGTAATATTTTTCTCAGGAGAGAAGCCAAAAGCTTTTTTCCCCCTAAGTGAAATTATGCCTTTTAAATTCGAATATAATTCGATTATTGGTAATATTTAAATACAACATTCAAGTTTAGTTTTTCAGCCATTTTGACAGCCCTAATAAGGATTCTAAGAATAAAAGTCTTTTCCCAGCTGAAACAGGAGTGATGTGGTCCAGACTCACCCTGTGCATGGAGTGCAGCCGGGAGCCGTGTCCGCAGACAGCTTGCAGCAGAGCCAGTGTCCGTTGAGGAACGCCGATGGGTGGTAAGTGCTCAGACGCTTGCGGTTACACTGACTGACCTTGGTCAGGATGTCGATCCAGTCGCGCGCCTCCACGCAGTTATTGGCCTGGATGTAGAGCGCCCTCTCTGGCTGGATGACCTGGAACATCTGCAGGAAAAACCACAGCACTGCTGCAGGTGACGTCTATGAAACAATCAAATGTGACCCTGGAGCACAAAAGCAGTCATGAGAGATTTGAGATTTATACATCATCTGAAAACTGAATAAATGATCTTTCCATTGATGTATGGTTTGTTATGATAGGACAATATTTGTCTGAGATACAACTATTTGAAAATCTGGAATCTGAGGGAGCAAAAAAATCTAAATATTGAGAAAATAACCTTTAAAGTTGTTCAAATGAAGTTCTTAGCAATGCATATTACTAATCAAAAATTAAGCTTTGATATATTTACAGTAGGAAGTTTACTAAATATCTTCATGGAACATGATCTTAATATCCTAATGATTTTTGTCATAAAAGAGAAATGTATAATTTTGATCCATACAATGTATTGTTGGCTATTGCTACAGATATACCTGTGTTACTGATGACTGCTTTTGTGCTGCAGGGACACTTATGTGAATCTGAAGCGGTTTCTCTTACGTTCTTCATTTTGAAGGACTCCTCCTCGAGTCTCTCTACAGCCAGGATGTTCTCAATAGGGATGCTGCACAGAGCGCCCTCTCCTGGACACAACCACAGACACACATCAGCGCTGATGACCACACAGACACATCAACAACCGACACAAAACGAAATAAACACTTAAGCATGGTTGTACCAACGGGGCAGGAATACGTTTGATTGATTCATGTATATCAGTGTTTTCTGCAGGTTTCAGTGTGTTCTGCTCAGTCTTTGTCTCTGGTGTGCACTACACCTTTAAAAACCATTTTAAAAATCACACCTGTACCTATATTTCTATATATGACTCTATTTCATATATTTTTATGTCTTTTGTAATATAAAATACACACATTACTGTTCCAAAGTTTGGGATCGGTAAGATCGGTAGAAGTTTCTTCTGTTCATCAAGTCTGCATTTTATTTGATCAAAAATACAGTAAAAATTGTGAAATATTATTAGAATCTAAAACAGCTGTTTTCTGTGTGAATATCGGTTAAAATATAATTTATTTCTGTGATCTGCAGCTGTATTTTCAGCATCATTACTCCAGTCTTCAGTGTCACATGATCTTCAGAAATCATAATAATATACTGATTTACTGCTCAACAAACATTTCTGATTATTATCAATGTTGGAAACAGTTGTGCTGCTCAATATTTTTGTGGAAACTGTGATACATTTTATTTTTCAGGATTCACAGATGAATAGAAAGTTCAAAAGAACAGCATTTATTTGAAACAGAAATCTTTTGTAACATAATAAATTTCTGGCACTTTTGATAAATTTAATGCATCCTCGATAAATATAAGTGTTCATTTCTTTAAAAAAAATCTTACTGACCCCAAATTTTTCAAATGTACTGTAAACTTTTTTATATTTTGAAAAATGCATACTATTTATGGTTTTGAAGCAAAATAAACTTTTTAAAATTTTTAATAATTCATGCATCAAAGAGAATCTGTTTAGTTTTTTTACAGTAATTACCAACTCAAATGTTTCTTTATATGGCGTATTATTGTGATATTGCTCAGTGTTGATGTTCTGTTTCTTCACAAACACATGATGAGACATGCTTCAGGACTCCACAGATGAACACACCTGTAGCGAGAGTATGGGACAAACCTTTTGCGTTACCTTTGGTTTTGTGGTAGGTGAACTCATGGTTGGTCAGGCGGAACCATCTCTTCTTGAAGTTCTTCAGACCGAAGCGGTTTCGCCCTTGAGCTCGTTTGATCATGAATCTGGAAGGTCAGAGGAGAACCAGTCTAAACTCAAACTGCCTCCAGTCTCAATCACACACTAACTACATCCGCATTCATATTAATAATCAACTCGTTCTGACGTCAACAAAACCAACCACTGCACTCATTTATCATATTACTGATTAGTTTCACAATAAACATCTTATTTCTCTCTAAACTGGATTGTTCAGGGATTCTGTTGAATACACTGTGAATACCAGCTGATGTGTATTTGTCTTCTGAATGTATAATGGACATTTTTACATTTCCAAATTTTGTTGAATGAATTCTAGTAAATATTGTGTAAAATAAGTGTACATATAATTTCTGTTTTCCAGTTCTAGTTTATTAAACCTAAAACCATAAAAAAAAAAAAAAAATTGTTACTTGAAATAAACTTTATAAAATGAAATAAAATAAAATATATATTTTTTAAAATTATAAATTGATAAATTAGGAAAACTACAATAACTAAAATTTAATTAAAATTATTGCATTCAAATTAATAAAAACTATATATACATATTTTAAAATAACTAATACAATTTTATTTTTACTTTAACGAAGTATTAAATTAAGTACAACTAAAACTAAAATGAATAAATAAATAAAAAACAATTATATAGACATAATAAAATGACAAAAATGCATAAAAATACTAAAACTTTAACTGAAATTAAAAGGAAAGAAAATACCAAAAAATAAGACCTAATTCAAAACATTAACTAAAATTAAATAAACTAACATTATTAAATGCAAATGAATAAAAAATATATATATATATATATATATTAAAATAACTTTTTTTTACCTTAACTTGAAGTACTAAATTAAGTAAAACTAAACAAACTAAAATTAATAAAAAAATAAATAATTATAGACATAATAAAAATGACAAAAATACCTAAAAAATACTAAAACTTTAACTGAAATTAAAAGGAAAGAAAATACTAAAAAATAAAACCTAATTTAAAACGTTAACAAAAACTATAAAAGTAAATCGATGATACTAGGGCCCTATGAAATCCGTTTTTATTTTTTCCCAAATTCTGTTTGTTCCGTTTTAATTTTTATGGACTCCTTTTTAATGGTTAAAATGAATTGTGTTAATCAACAAGCATGTCTAACTAATTAAAATCATGAAACTTACATAATTTCAAATCAATTTATTAAAAATTACATGTTTAGGGCCCTATTTTATTTTTTCTCACCATATATTTTATTGTTACCAAATTCTGTTATAATTATTTGAATGCATTAAAACTTAATTTATTCAAATTTATTCTTACAATAGCCTTATAAAATGTATTTATTTTCCTCAGAAATACTGTTGTGTATTTAAATTTTACTGGATATCAAATGAAGATATAAAACAATTTCATTTATTTTTATTATTGAAAATTACTTGATTTTTTTGGCAAACATTCAAATTAAAGCATGGAAGAAATGTGTGATTATTCATTAAAAAAATAAAGTTTTAATATTTTTATTATTATTAGTAGTAGTATATCAAAAAATAGTAATGTATTTCTGGCTCAATGTCTTCAAGTTAAACCGAACTTTTATTTTGACGAGTTGCCGTGACTACCTTTACATTTCTGTGTATGTATGATATGATACTTAAATAACACTGGGGCATTCTTATTACTAGTAGGAAAGAAAAATCACTGATGAGATCTTTGTAACATTTATAATCACAATTGATGAAATGAGACTAAATGGAGAGCAAATGGAAACTTTCGCTGAAGTCTCTCCTGCTTCTCAGATGTTTCTCCTGAGAAAATGACCCCAGCGATCTCCTCTAGAGTTCCAGCGTCTCTAACTGTACTCATATAAGCTCACACGCACCTCGTTTAAATTGTCTGTGCTGCTCCACGTTCATTTATAGCAACTAGGGACTCGTGTGTGTCTGCTGTATTTCTCATCTGAGAGCGAGTACAGTGAAACCTCACCGAAATCTCCATTGAGTCTCATGCTCTCTGAAGGGTTTGCGCACTAGGAAGGGTGCGAGAGTCTGTGCTCACTAACAGGAAAGGGAGAGCCCAGCAGGAACATCAGGAGAACAACAGAGACACCGAGGATGCTACGACGGGGTCAGGAGGTTAAGGGTCAAAGGTCACAACGGCAGCTTACCTGCCAGAGCCTTTGGCATCAAACCTCTTAATAACGAGTTTAACGCTCCTGCGTCCAGCAGAGAAACACACACACACACACACACATGCTGATTGGTCTGGCACCAGCGTTGGGAAGTAACTAGTTACATGTAACTAAATTACGTAATTTTTAATTACAAAATAAATGTAATTGTAAGAAAACAATGTGTAATTACATTACAGTTACTTGTGAAAATGTTAATGATTACAAAGGGAGTTACATCTGATTTAGTACATACAGATTTAATTGAGTGACTGCTTTAATATATGAGACAGCGATGCTTCAGGAGTTTAGGACACATGCCTATTCAATAACTGTTTTATTTCCTATTTGGGTTTATGTATATGCTTTTTATTTTCCAAGGCATTGTTAGATGCCAGTGTTTCCAGTCATAACTGTGCAAAGATTTGATTTCAAAACAGTAGCATAGCTACTAAACTATTTCTTGTTATGGTTTAAAACCAGTATTTAATCTCAGAATGATCTCAAAGTAAGTCTGATTTTGTGGTGGTTGTGCTTTAAAATTAAATTATTATAATCCTAATTGAAGCGATAAAGGATTGTGACAGTAATCCCTGTAAGGTTAAACCTGCCTGCTTTACATGTTTCAACATGATTATAAATTTAGACAAGTAATCAAATGTAATCAGTTACATTACTTTAATAAAGTAATTGAAATAGTTACATTTTAGACAGGGTAACTTGTAACCTATTACATTACAAAGTAAGCTTCTGTTAGAGTGAGCGTCTCTCACCCTTCCTTCAGCATGATGGGCGTCTCGATGCTCTTCTGATCCCAGCGGGCCGAGGACGAGATCAGATCCAGGAACTGCCACACAGACACACATATAGATATATATTCAAGAAAAACACATCTCTTCCATCTAAGCTTGACCCTCTAACACTAACATTCTCAATTATGCTTCTATTCTTTCGACTTTTCTTTCTTTGTAAAAAAAAGAGATCCCTCTAACATGAATGTTTTCTGTTTTTCTTCTATTCTATCTACTTGTTTTCTATTTATTTATTATAAAAACTTGTCACAGCACTTGTGTATCATTGCTCTTTTGTTGTCACTTTGGATAAAAGCATCTGCTAAATGTAATGTAAATATATATATATATATTAAATAAATATCATATCACAATTTTTTTCACGATTTTATCACGTTTCTGTGTCATGTTGGTTTTACTATTTTGCAAGTCATCTGAGCATTACAGCCAAACTAATTTCCTTATTTTAAAAACAAAGCCTTTCAAGGTAACAAAATATTAAAAAGAATGGCAAATATAGGCCAAAGTGAGCGAAGATAAAAATCTTTGTCATTATTTTATCTTTGTAATTAAAAAATAAGAACAAAGATGCACATTACAAATACACATAATATACAAATAAAACAAAAAGTGCTTTATTTTTCAGGTACAGTAGTTGTATTTAGCAGAGCATTCGAGAAACTGAATGAACAAATATTAAAATAAAACACTATATATACATCAATTGTACATTGATTCTTATTAAAGCAACTGTATTAAAGTTCTTCAGTCAAGAGCAGTGAGTGATTTGTCTGTCAATTCTGTCAAAGTGTTTTATTTTTATACCATCATTTATTCGCTCTCAGGTTGTTTTAAACCTGAATGAGTTTCTTTCTTCTGTTGAACGTTATCTATTTGATTAAATTCAATGTGGACCAGCTACTGTTTGGTGACTCACATTCTTCAAAATATCTTTTTTTGTGTTTAGCACAAGAAAGAAATTAATACAGATTTGGAACAACATGTGAGTGAATAAATAATGACAGAATTATACTTTTAGGGTGAACTATCCCTTTAATGACAAGCGGCAGCATGTTTAGTTCTGCCCCTTTAAGAGCTGTTTTTCTCTCAACTGTTTACTTTCACTTCAGACATAACTAACTGTTTATATGTACACTTTTGTGTGTTTTATATCTCTTTGAATGGGGAAACATCAAATTCTCCAAAACTGTTTGCCAAGCTTAAGATTAAATTTCATATTTGAAATCACCGACGAAATCTGACAGCATCAAATCTGTCTCATAAATGTTGTTTATTTTGCTCAAATAGCGTTGAGTTGGACAGGGTTTTTAGTATGCGTGCGCATCAGAACAGCACATATGACATTTTTAAAGCAAATAATGTACTTTTGTGATTGTGAATAAGTGCAGTGATGTGAATGTACCGTATATTGAGTATACTGGTATGCATTACAAACCGAACGATTCGTTGGAGTAATCCTATTATATTTAGAAAATAAAAGAGCTTAAAGTGTCTGAAATATAATGTACTCCAGGTTGCGACGGTGAGGTAGTTTTCTCTCTTTTCCTCACTTTTATTTGCTTTTAAATAGCTTGTACTTTCATTTTCGAATTAGCGGCATTTTGACGTCAATTGTTGACTTGGCAATAACAAAAGTATGACTCACTTACATTAAACACAGAATGTTTCATTTATTACCCAAACGAATACAAATACACCATGCTATAGACCTTATATAAAATAACAAATAACTTATGCTACACAAAGTTTAAATATAAAACACTGAAAATCGGCAAACACAGTGGAACCAAATAAATAAGAAACTAATGTTTCTGTATCAAAAACGTACCGTTACCCGTTACACCCCTAATATAAATATAAATATATATATTATATATATATATGATAAACACTCACGTTCTTTACTGCATCTGCGTACTTTTGCTCGTTGAAGTAGTCGTAGAACGCAGCCATGTAGGACTCTTTGAAATTGGCCTGTCAGAGAGAGACGAGCGCGTTCATTATTTTACAGCGAGGAACAGAACAGAAGAGTTTTTCATCAGAATATCAGTCCGCTATATTCTGATGAGTTATGAATGACAAAAAAACCCATTGAATCTACATATGTATGTTTTTGTGCAAAAATGTGTCTTTGTGTTCAAACTTATGCTGTGACATCACCCGCTTTTAAAAGCAATGGTTTGTTTTTGGTGATTTGAATGAAGCTAAAATAAAATGAAAGATAATTATTAAAATTATTAAAGATTAAAATCTGAAATGTTGCCTTGGCAACAAACTGAAATACAATAAGTTAAACTAAAACTGAAAGAAAAATAAAATAATTAAATTGTATACTGTAAAAACACAGAAAATCCCCAAAAACTTATAAATGACAAAAGCACATAAAAAATACTAAAACAAAAACTGAAAGAAAAATGAATTAAAGCTATATCAAAATACATAAAAAACGCATTAAAAATACGGAAAGCATGTAAAAAATGACTAAAACTAAAATAAAAAAGAATTAAAGCAATATGGAAATGTATATAAAACATTTTGAACACAAATTACTAAAACTAAAAGAAAAATTAAAGCTATAAATTAATATCTAAAAAAAAAAGAATAAAAACAGAACATAACAAAATTACTAAAACTGGAAGAAAAATTTATTGAAGCTATATAAAAATATATATTTAAAATAAAATACAGAAAGACATAATAAAACTCCTAAAATGTCAAATAAAATTAAAAAGAAAACTGAAAATATAAAAATAATTCAAATATTAATAAATATTATAATAGTATATAAACAATATTAAAATAACACTGGATTATATTTCAGAAAGTGCCATCATCACAGTCCAGACAAAGGACAATTTCTCTTAAAGTGTTTATTAATTATATTTACAATGTTTTAATATGATACTATGTGAAAATTATATTATTTTATATGCATTATATTACAAATAAGGTAGCAAGTCACGATTTGTAATGGTAAATATTGATAATGTTCACTTACAGATTTGGACTTGGCCAGGCTTCCCAGAGTCTGGATGGTTTTGGAAATGAGCGTCAGCGTCCGAGACGTGCACGGATCCTTTACAGAGACAAACTCGGTCAAAATAACACATCCGAGTAATTATTAGATGGATAACAGAGAGGAGGTGGTACACACCGGGTGATGCAGACACAGGTGGAAGAGGTTCGGAGAGAGGATGGCGGGAGCAAAGAAACGGAGGAAGATGAAGCTGCTAACAGCTGTGTAGCGCACATCCGGGTCAACTGCAAAAACACACACAACATCAACATCACGGATATCTTTACTGAAGCCTCTGGACTAAAACAAAGCAATCCGGTTCCCTGCAGTGTCCAGCTGTGATCTGAAGGTGGCAGTATAACACTAACAATTCAACACAGCAGCTAAAGTAAACAGGAAGCTGTGCAGAACACAAGAAGAAGAATGAGAGAAACAAACCCTGATTACAGGACACTTATTGCTACTTATTCAGTAAAATCTACATTTAATGCATGTGACTGCCTTCCAGCTGCTTGAGAGACCATAAAACTGCTAATGAAAGATAAAACTATAAATCTAAAAATCATTCAAAATCATTTCGGGTAATTGAAATCAAGCTAATAAATAAATCAATAAATATTATATAAAAAAATTTAATTATAATTTGAAAAATGCTTGGCTACAAACTAAATCACAAGTAGAAGTACTAAAATTATTAAAACAAAAAAATTAATTAAAGCTATATAGAAATATTTAAATAATAATAATAATAAAAATACACAGACAAATATACAAATAACAAAAAAAAACTATTTAAATGACAAATGAAAATATATAATAATACTCAAATGAAGCAAAAGAGCTCTGAATCCGCTTCTGTGGGACTCTTTCCCTCACGTTTGCGTCACTGGAGGAGTGTTTAGAGCAACTCTTTCTGTTGTTTTATTTGTCGGCGTGAGCGTTTACCCTGGAAGCGTGACGCCGCAGACTCTCGCAGCGAGAAGAAGATGTCACACATGACCGTCGGGCAGCTCACACCCGAGCTGGTGATGACGTTAAAGATCCGGTCCACATACTGACGCAAGTTTTCCTGAGGAGACACACACACACACACACACACACACACACACACACACACAGACACACACACTCTCACACACACACACACACACACACACACACACACACACACACACACAGACACACACACACAAGATTCTCTCTTCAGTGTTTCTCAATCGATTCTGTGTTCGTTCGTATGCTTTTATGATGCAAAACTAATGTAAACTTTCTTTATGACAGGACAAAACAACTGATATGTTTAAATATTATGCCAATATTAGTGGAGGACACTGTATATATATATATATATATATATATATGTGTGACCCTGCAGCACAAAAGCAGTCATGAGTAGCACAGGTATATTTGTAGCAATAGACAACAATACATTGTATGGATCAAAATTATACATTTTTCTTTTATGCCAAAAGTAATTAGGATATTAAGGATATTCATTTATGTGAATGCCATCTGTCATCAGTAATAATCAAACAGCAATAATGCTCAGAAAATAATATTTCCTTGTCTGGAAATCTTTCATGATCTAAAAGCACTTGTAATGTGTTTCTTTGTTCCCCTTTATTACTAACTAATTGACTTTATGTTTTGAAGCTATATTTAGTTCAGCAGTTAATATTTCTTAGCATACCATTGTTTTGATTTATTATTAATTTTTATTTTAAAATGTATGTATGTCATATGTCATTTTATTTTCTAAGGTGGCAGACTCATTTCTTTTTTTTAGCTGAACAAAACACTTGAAAATTGAAGTACTAAAATGCCAAACTAAAGCTGAAAAAAAAAAAAAAAAAAGGTATATATATATATAGAAATCCCAAAAAAATAATAATAAAAATGACAAAAGCACAAAAAAAAAGAATTTAAATGAAAACTAAAAATATAAAAATAAAAGCTAATACTACATAAATAATACTAAAATAACACTGGATTATATCTCAGGAAGTGACATCATAACAGTCCAGACAGAAGACAGTTTCTTTTACAGTGTTTATTCATATTTCATTATATTTTCTATGTTTTAATATAGTAATTATTTACATTTTCTTGGTAATGTTGTAATCGAAGTGAAAAAAAAAAAAGTATTGGTATTGCAATTCATATGGTACAATACATATGTTATTAATCCGAGCAGTTTACTAACTCTTTAATTAATTTAGACTCACCCTGTTGTTGTCCAAGTTCTCGGACTCCTTCAGCTTGACCGGGTCGATCTCACAGGGTTTGTGGTCAGTGCAGATCTACAGGAAAACAACACAGTGAAGTAGGGCTGGGAGATATGACCAAAAATTCATATCTCAGTGTTTTTTGGCTGATATGCGATATTTGCGACGGCACTCGTTCAATGAAGTTTAGCGGAGAATAACGAAGCAGAAAGCTCATGCACTTCTGACAACAGAATGGAAATATTTCCATGGCTTTCTAACATTTACAGACGGAGAATATAGCTACCTGTGAAATACAAGTTATGCATTTAGGAAAACAGCATCTCATCTCAAACACATCAAACAGTCTCTGTCAGAGCCACTTTAAACGACACCAAACTATAAACTATACCATATCTTACCAGTTTTTAAAGCCCTTTATATAAAGCTTGTCACATGTTTAGAACAAACTGTATCATGCACTTTCTCCACAGCAGCTCAGTCTGTGTCCTCCGCTAGATATTTATCAGATGCGCTCGTATCAAACTACTGTATATCGATATAAACAGTAAATATATTGATATAACGCACAAACTCGATATAGCGCTCAGCCCTATGGAGAAGGCAGGGCTTGTGACGAGACTCAGTGATAACGCAGGAGAGACTGAGACAGACTCACTTCATCGATGATGGGTTTGAGCGTGACGCGCAGGTAATGCATCCCCGCCAGCTTCATGGTCTCATCGATGCATTTGGAGGTCAGCGAGTTTCCTCGGAAGATGGTGTTTGGATCCCTGCAGGAGCGAGAGGAAGGTGAGGAAGGCGAGGTGCAGGTGTTTGAGGGCAGCTGACGTGTGTCTGTACTCACTGCGTTCGGCTGATCTCGGCGTGGGCGATGGCACTGAGGAAAGGCACGATTTTACCGTAGTGCAAGAAGAGTCGCACCAATGGGACGGCCGCCTCCTGCTTCTCACGACACACCTCGCCCAAGATATGAGCCGTGGACGACGAGACGGGCTGCGACACAAACACACCCCAAATCAACACGACTGAGAGATCCTGGAGCACAAATCAGTCACAAGTAGCACAGGTATATTTGTATACATTGTGTGAGTCAAAATTATCCATTTTTCTTTTATGCCAAAAATCATTAGGGTCACAAATAAGAATTACTTGGAAAAAATCAAATGGGAATATGATCACCTCAAACCTTTTTGTATCGCATTGTATTTTCTATTACTATTATTATTTATTTCAATTTATCTATTTATTGTTAATTCTAATAACCGCTGTGATCTTTTGACTCTACTATTCTAATATAAAACATTATTTAATCAAACTCCTGCTCATTCAGTGAAATATACGTTTAATGTACAGCATGTAGCTGCTTGAGAGACCATATAGCTGCTAATAAAAGATAAAACTATGAAAACTAAAAATAACTGAAATCAAGCTTTAAAAATCAAGAAATATAAATACCAGATGAAAAAATAAAAATAAAATGCTGCCTTGGTAACAGTTCAATACAAAAATTTGAAGTATTAAAATGACTAAAGCTGTCAGAAAAGATAATTAAAGCTATATAGAAATATTTTTTGAAAACTAATAAAAATGACATATTACTTTAATAATTAGGGACATTTGTCTTTGGCACTCTATACATTTATTAATTTTAATCCACCATATTTTTGTTTTCGTTTTTGGGCCTTGTGTGTGTTTAAGTGTTTTTATTATTTGAAAACAAAAAATCTTTACAGTGTTAACAAAAACGAAACTTTAAACTATTTAAAAAAAAAATTTGGTACTGGAAATAAAGCTGAAATAAAATAGAAAATAAATATTTGATGAAAAACGTACAAATAAATACAAATTTGAAATGTTGCCTTAAAATATAAAAATTTCTAAAACTAAAATGTAAAAAATTAATTAAAGTTATATAGAAATATATATATATATTTAAAATAATAAAAACGACATAAGCACATAACAAAATCACTAAAACTGAAATGAAAACTGAAAATCTAAAAATACAAGCTAATTAAAAATATTAATAAATATTATCAGGACATCATAACAGAGGACAGTTTCTCTTACAGTCTTACTTTGTTTTTTATTATGTTTACAATGTTTTAATATTGTACTTTATATTATTTTACATGTTATTATATTGCATTACAATACAACACTTATAGGTTACTATTCAACTAAGTTTTCATCTAGTTAGTCAACAGGACTAGTTAGATGAAGAGCACTGACCTCGACGTGTGCCGACTGCAGCAGCAGGTCTCGGAGAGGGTTATAATGCTCCGTGGGGAACACGTGGTCCTCCGTGTAAACGATGTTGAGTCGTAACGAGCCCAGCTCATCAGCCTTCACTGATTTATTGCTGTTATCTCTGGGCTGCAGGAAGTACCATGCGTCGTGAACACCGGACTGTCCCAGCACCCTCAGCGGCACTCGTACCTCTCCCAGGAACTCATCTCCGAACTTCAGATTGCTGGCGGTCCACAGATCCACCCTGAGAACACCGGTCACCTCATGTCAACTACAACCATTAATCACGCACACGCACACACACACACACACGCACGCACACACACTCACATGCACACACACACACTCTGACACACACACACACACTCTGACACACACACACACTCACTTGAGCGCAAGCTTGTCCACGTCGTCCTCTTCCACGTCAAACTGGCGTTTGGTGTAGCTCAGTGGTTTGGTCACCTGTGAGATCAAACACTGATCAATATCTGAGCAGATACCTTCATAACACGAGTCACCAAAATTTTAGGATTTGGCTGTCTGAACTTACAGGAATGATTTTTTTTTTTTACCGAAGTAAAATAAATATTAAACATAACATAAAAAGAAGCATATCTTACATAATAAATATGGTACTTTTAGAGGTAAATAAATAAAAAAAACTATTTTATTTTATTGATGCTTGAGGGTTAAACAGAAACTGTATGACAAGTTAAGATTTAGTGTGTAAGCAGCTGAAAAACCTGTAATATATATGTAGAGCAGCCTGTTTGTAGAAGGTCAGAGGAGAATGTTTATAGAGGAAAAAAAATAAAGGGAGAGAGGAGAGCGAAATAAGGGGGGGGGGTGAAAAATATGTAGAAATGAAACAAGAAATGAATTTCTGCTGCATGATTTAGAGATCTGGGTGTGGTGAGTGTTAAAGTGAGAAACCACCATCCTCCAGATACGATCTATTTCCAAAGCAAACTCTTCCACATAAACTAGAAAGTAAACATCACGAAGAGCAGATGATTCATCCTGAACATCTCACTACTCTCAAGAATTAACTTTATCTTTACTGAAAGTATTAAATCATGCTTTCACTGTGTAGTTTCTAGCTTTATGTGTACATGTTTGATCACATATTTATTTGAAACTAGTATCAGTGATATTTTACCATCGAGATACTGTTATAGTTTTATCAATATTCTGAATCAGTTTCTATTTTAATATGATGTTTTCATTTTAAATTTAATAATATATAATTATCAATAATAATAATTTTTAAATGTTGTTTATAATGAATGCCACTATAATTGTCTTATTTTCAGGAAAATACAGTGATAATTAAAGAATCATCTAATGAGCTCCTACCTCAAAAAAGAAGACCTCATCAAACTGAGGATTGTTGTTTTTCCGTTTGACCTTCGTCTTCTTGGCTTCTGACCTGTGAGGAGATGCATTTGTGTCACACTGACAGTGATCTGCAGCTATTTCAGCTGAATTTACACCATACCGTTCAGATTCTTAGAAAGAAATTAATACTTTTATTCAGCAATGATGCATTAAATTGATCAAAAGTGCCAGGAAAGACATTTATAATGTTACAAGAGATTTCCATTCCAAATAAATGCTGTTCTTTTGAACTTTCTATTCATCTGTGAATCCTGAAAAATAAAATGCATCACAGTTTCCACAAAAATATTGAGCAGCACAACTGTGTTCAACATTGATAATAATCAGAACTGTTTCTGTATATTATAATGATTTCTGAAGATCATGTGACACTGAAGACTGGAGTAATGATGCTGAAAATACAGCTGCAGATCACAGAAATACATTACAGTTTAACACATATTCACATAGAAAACAGCTGCTTTAAATTATAATAATATTTCACTCTTTTACTGTATTTTGGATCAAATAAATGCAGCCTTGATGAGCCTTCTTTCAGAAACATTAAAGAATTTACTGAACCCAATCTTTTGAATGGTAGCGTATTTAAGAATTAATATTATAATTATTTTTTTTCTTTTTAATCGGTAACACTTTACAATAAGGTGTCATTTGTTAACATGTATTAACTAACATGAACTAACAATGAATAATACATTTGTTACCCTATTTATTAATCTTTGTTAATGTTAGTTAATGAAAATACAGTTATTCATTGTTCATTTTAGTTCAAGAAACTAAATTTAATAATGTATTAGTAAATGCTGAAATTAACATTAACTATGATCAATAAATGCTGTAGAAGCATTATTCAAATTAACTAATACAGTTAACTAATGAACCTCATTGTAAAGTGTTACCTTTAAATCAATAATATTTGATAAATTACTGATAATAATTGTACTTTATTATGTTTTGACAGTGTAAAGTGTTTATAACAGGGCTCGGTTGGGACTGGACAATGACAAGCTTCAGTATTTGTTATCGAAATAATTTCTAAAGCAACGCATGAAGTCATGAGGTGAACTCAAGCATGTGTTTATTCTTCTGAGGACACACGCTAAGCCCTGAGCTGCTGTCCTGACGGAGTGGGAATCCTGCCATTGGACAGATTTAATCAGCACTTAAAGTCAAGTCACCTTTATTTACAAGCGGGTAAAATAAGTATTGAACACGTCCTAATTTTTTCAGAAAATATATAAGTCAACAGCACCTTTAGAAATATATTTACTGAGAAAAATGGTGATGAATACTTATTTTACCCGCTGTATGTAGCGCTTTTAACAATACAGATTGTGTCAAAGCAGCTTTACGGTATTAAATAGGAAAATAGTGTGTCAGTGATGCAGGAGGATAATAGTAAACACTCAGTTTTCAGTTAAAGGCAGTTCATCATTGAATTCAGTGATTTATATAGTATCTGTGCTTATAAACTAGATGAGATCTCACCTGGAGAGGCCGAGTAACGAGACGGCGGCGTACGGATCACACTGGCCATTCACTATCGGCAGATCCTGACACTCCAGAACCCTGCACAAGGAAAACACACACAACTCCATTTATGATCACGAGCACTCAGACTTGATAAATAAATATAAAAACATTTTATATACGCTACCAGTCAAAAGTTTTTGAACTGTGAGATTTTTAATGTTTCTTAAAGAAGTCTCTTCTGCTCACCAAGCCTGCATTTATTTGATCCAAAGTACAGCAAAAGCAGTAACATTCTGAAATATTTTTACTATTTAAAATAACTGATTTCTATTTGAATATATTTTAAACTGTAATTTATTTCTGTGATCAAAGCTGAATTTTCAGCATCATAATAATAAATGTTTCCTGAACAGCAAATCAGTATATTATTATGATTTCTGAAGATCATGTGACACTGAAGACTGCAGTAATGATGCTGAAAATACAGCTGCAGATCACAGAAATACATTACACTTTAACACATATTCACACAGAAAGCACTATTATTATTATACATTATTAAACAGTTATTTTAAATGGTACAAATATTTCACAATATTATCGCTTTTGCTGTATTTTGGATCAAATAAATGCAGGCTTGGTGAGCAGAAAAGAATTCTAAAAAAAAAAAAACATTAAAATATTATTGTTCAAAAACTTTTGACTGGTAGTGTACAATCTCTAATATATAAAATATACTAAATAAAAAATATAAAATTAGATTTTTTTTAATATTTTTGTATTCATGAAAAGTATACAAACATGATCTTTTGGCATTAATTCTTTGTTCAAATTAATTTTATAATTAACATCACAAATGGCCTCAAAACAATCCGCAGCTATGCAACATGTCACATCCAGCCAATCAGAGCCGAGCTCTGCTGCGTTCAGACACAAGTGCCATCATCCGCTGAATGACATCAGCAGGGAGCTTTCAGACTCACATCACATCATAAACACACATAGAGTGCTGTTCTATCTGTGGATGTGTGCATGCAGCAGTGCCTGGCTGTGAGTGTGACTTTGGGTCTAATGCTGATGAATGAACAGGATTTACAGCATCTCTAATACCATCCGATCCTTCCAGGGCACTTCCTGTGGGTTAAGCCTGTTTATATAATGCTGCGTCTGGCCTGGTCACACAGCCGCCCATAAAAACACCAGCCATGACGTCCAGCGCTGGGCTCAAACTGACTGAGACCTACTGCATGTGTCCAATGAAGCCTTCAGAGCTGTGGCGTAGAGGTCAATGCATGATGCATTGAGCCGTGATGCTCATATATATATATTAAGGATTGAGTTCGGGTTGCATCAACTTCATATCTCAACATCACATACTGTCCTTATTTAATTTCAATATCAAAAATAGTTACAAAAAATACACAAAATAAGGATACATTGCTAGAAATTGATAAATGATGGTATCTGATCACAATAAAATAAATAATAAATATAAAACATTTTATATACAGCCTCTAATATATAAAATCCATTAAAAAAAAAATATATATATATATAAAATACTATATTATATATTATATTTATTCTTTCAGAAATATTTAGAACTGCACATCTAAAGAATTTTATGTATGATAGAGAAAATATAATATTGTACTATATACTGCATGTGTGACTATACATATACATACAGTGCCCTCCACTAATATTGGCACGCTTGGTAAATATGAGCAAAGGTGGCTGTGAAAATAAATCTGCATTATCCTTTTAATCTTTCATTCAAAAAATTCACAAAATTCTAACCTATCATTGAAGTAAAACAATTTAAAGTGGGGGGAAAATCTCATTGTGAAATAAATGCTTTCTTTATTTCATGTTTGCCACAATTATTGGCACCCAATTATTGCGACGTCCTTTTCCCGAGATAACAGCTCTGAGTTTTCTCCTATATGCATTATAAAATAACAGCCTGCATGGGCTCTAGACTCATTCTTCCCGCTGGTCGCTCTTTTGCGACTACATTTCTGAGTTGGTCGCAGTTTTTATTTTTTTTATTTGCTACAACATGGGATTAATCAATGCATGCTGATGAACTTTTGTCATATTTTAAACTAAACATAGTTAAAGGCACACATAAGGCCAGCAGTGTGTTTTGCAAAACATAATAAAAAGTTGTGTAATACATTCTGCATTTCATGCTTTATCTAAGAGTAAAAACCTTCTTGTGTCGAAGTCTCATACACCAGAATCACAGCAGTGCAGCGAAGCTCATGCACTGAATGAATCAGAGTGTGTGTGTGTGCGTGTGTGTGTGTGTGTGTGTGGAGACGTCTTCCTCGCTGTGTCTTAAAATGGAAGCTGCATAAATATCCTGTGAAAGAGAGCGCTGCTCACTGTGACACTAAGCTCATTACCCAGAGTGCTCCAGTGTGGGAAACTGTCCAGACATGAACCCGCTGATGCTGTGAAAGCACATGAAACCTATATGAGCACACACACACACACACACACATCACATACTGCGTGTTCTCATACAATAACTCATTTTCATTCAGATAACTGACAGCACAGATGCATTCATGCAGCTTCAGATATGTGAAGTCCAGTGCATGCACACACACACACACACACACACAAACACACACAAGCAGCAGACATCAGTTCACTTATTCACTCTCGGTCTGAGTGTTGCATTTCTCTCGTCTCTTTAAATAAATCTTCAGCTGCTAATCAAAGCATCAAACAGCACAGTGACTGTACAGCGGATCAAAGCTTGAACTAATGCTGAAATGCACTACAGTGAATGTGCAGACACTGGTTACACAGCACTACCACAACACTGCTGCAGAACGTACACTACACAGTGTGCAACATCACTGCACGCAATAACACACGCAGTGAACAAGCACAGATTGAGATGCCTGCTAATGGACAATGATGGTTGTTTGTGTGATCAACACATGCACTTTTATCATGCATGTGTTGACTGACATTGCATTAGTGCATGCATATTGTGTGTGTGTGTGTGTGTGTGTGTGAGAGAGAGAGAGTGAGTGTGTGTGTGTGTGTGTGTGTTGCGAGCCAAGCCTTACTGTTTAAGCTACATAAATGATGTGATGTCATTATGACACATGACCGAAAAAAAAAGACGATTTGTTTCTAAATGTTTCAAAAGATCTGAAAACCCACACAACACACAGATCATTGATTCAGGATGATGAGAGCCAAGAGTGACAAACTCAGTGAAGATGGAAAGTGAGAGGGAAAGACCCATTTCTGCTGCTGCTTCTGAAGACACAAGTAAAGATGAATAAATGACAGAAACAACTCGTTAGATGAGAATATCGTGCTCTATTTCTCCTTTTCATAGAGATTTATGAAGTGAACTAAAGAAGATTTGTGTCATCCATTAGACGACGCTAGAATCAAATGAATCAAATGCTGATATGACAGCGATTACAATCATTCCAGAATTCCAGCTAAGAAATATATGTTCTAAGGACATTTTGCTAACGTTCCCATTAAGTTATGAAAACGTTATTTCCGAATGTTCTGTGAATGTTCTGAAACAAGTAGTAGCTTTTAAAAAACGTTTGATGAACATCCATACATCAATGGAAAGATTATTTATTCAGCTTTCAGATGATGCATAAATCTCAATTTCGAAAAATTGACACTTAAGACTTTTCATTTTTCAATTTTGGGTGAATTATCCCTGTGAGGAAGCCCTTTGTAATTCAGATGTGTTTGTTTCCGTTGTGGACAGTAAGTGCCGTCCTTCAAACAACAAATAACAGGCATGTTGAAGTTGAAGGTCTGGTTACAGTTGCTGTGCTTTAAAGCAGAATAACCAGAAGAAACAACCTCTGACAGAGGAACTATTAGACTGTCAAGCCTCTTTAAAGCATCACCGCTAAAAATACTGGAGATTTCTGTTCAATCAGGTACAACTGCAACAATAATGATTGTTTCCAAACATGTTTCCAAACACTCGTCAGTCATTGGTCAGACGGTCAGAACTTCCCACCCCCAAACTCACATGATTGGTTGAGCGTCTCTGTGACTGTGAAAATGAAATGGCGTATAATTAATAGATTGTTGGATGACAAACGTCACATGTACATGAAGAAGCGCCCTGTTATACATGCACTGATCTTTCAAGATGTGAATCTGATAAGACACGAGGGCTGAGCTCTGATTGGCTGACGGGCGGCTGAGCGCAACTCGTGATTGGCTGCCTCACCGTGTTGCCAGCTTGTGGCAGACGCCTCCGCTGTCTGTGATGACCTCACTGAGACGCAGCTCCAGGTGAACCTTTCCCTGCGGAGGAGAGAGAGAACAGCGTTACCATGGTTACACCCGCCACCTGAAGAGAGGCAGCGCGAGAGATGGAGGAGCGGAGCGTTGCAGGCTCCCATGAGGCTGTGCAGGGATCGGGCGGATCACGTGACCCGACACACTGAAAAAGAAACGAATAAAGATTCTGGAAAAAGATTCTGTTCATACTGCAGCAGAACTGATCTGATGTGTGTCTGTGTGTCAGATAGTTAGAGCAGCTTCAAATGTCTCGGCCAATCAGAATTTAGAATCCGTTTTCTAATATTAGTTTCACTGTTTTATATACATATACATATATAAATATATATGTGACCTTGTCTTTTTTTTTTCTATTGAGATATTGAGACATTAAATCATGATTATTAAATAAATATTCTTTTACAAATGCAGATTTTTTTTTCATTACATTTTCTTTTTTCATTTATTCCAAAAATCATTAGGATATTAAGTAAAGATCATGTTCCATGAAGATATTTTGTGAATTTCCTACCGTAAATATATCAAAACTTTCTCAATATTTAGATTTTTTTGCTCCCTCAGATTCCAGATTTTCTAATAGTTGTATCTCAGACAAATATTGTCCTATCATAACAAACCATACATCAATGGAAAGATTATTTATTCAGATTTCAGATAATGTATACATCTCAATTTAAAAAAAATGACCCTTGTGACTGGTTTTGTGGTCCAGGGTCATATATTGTTACTGTAACATAAAATTATATTTTAGTGACAGCACGCATCTCAGCAGTGAAACTTTCCTCAAGTAGAAACAAAGTTTCTCTGTCTGACTTCAGCTGACATCATCAATATGCAAATGAGCTTTGTGAAGAGGATGGGCTGCTCTTCCTCACAAACAGCACAACAATGAGCGCTCTATGGACCGAGACTCTGGGCTCTTCATTACACACACACATCCTTCCTCTCTCAGCTCTGGATGAATGCGTCTGTGTTTCTGAGGATCCGGCACATACAGCTGTTTCTGCACAGCATCGCAGTGAGACGACGAGGCGATGCAGTGAACGTGATGAAGTGTGAATGATGAAGCTGCTGTGATCCTACAGGAAAGAGTTCTGATCTCCTCGTGAATCCTGAGCATCTGAGGCTCTATCAGTGGTCATGTGACCCTGGACGATGTGAAGCGTTCAGTCACTCGTGTTTGTGCTCAACACACACACACACACACACACACACACACACACACACACACACACACACACACACACACACACACACAGAGACACACGTGAGTGTATTATACTTGATCTATATTTGTGACCCTGAAGCACAAAAGCAGTAATAAGAGTATATTTCTATACATTGTATGGGTCAAAATTATTGATTTTTCTTTTATGCCAAAAATCATTAGGATATTAAGATCATGTTCCATGAAGATATTTAGTAAATTTCTTACCGTAAATATAGCAAAACTTCATTTTTGATTAGTAATATGCATTGCTAAGAACTTAATTTGAACAACTTTAAAGGAGATTTTCTCAATATTTAGATTTTTTTGCTCCCTCAGATTCCAGATTTTCTAATAGTTGTATCTCAGACAAATATTGTCCTATCATAACAAACCATACATCAATGGAGAGATTATTTATTCAGATTTCAGCTTATGTATAAAGCTCAATTTTGAAAAATTGACCCTTATGACAGGTTTTGTGGTCCAGGGTCACATTTGTATCTATACTTGACCCTCTAACACTAGCACTCTCTATTCTTTTTCAATTCTATCTACTGCTGTCAATCGTTTAAAAAATTTCAACAAAATTAATCGCCATTAATTGCACCAAACATTAAACGTTATTAAATATACTTTTATGTTGCAATAATTTCACATGCAATATTCAAATTGATGTACAAACAGTATGCTTTAATATTTGTTTAGTGGCATCTTTTTTGACTGAAGGCCAGTCTCCCTGATACCAATACTGATGTCTCTATAAAATTACTCATTGATTATAGCCATTCAACATTACAGTATAAATGAGAGCTATCAATTTTAACATTTGACTTTAAAAATAACAACTTTTAATTTAATTTAAAACCATCTTCACATAAATCCATTATAATAAATGTCACATTTAGCTATATGTGCCCTTCAGCAAATAGGAAATATACAGAAATTGAATAAAGTTATCAAACAATAAATTCTAAATTAAATATAGATGAATTCTTAAAGTTAAAGCTATCCAAAAGTTATTGATTTCCTCTTTTTTCTTTCACAGCAGCTGGGTTATTAGTTTTTTTGGCTGCTATTACTTTAAGAGCTGGATTTAATAGCAGGATTTTCTGCTATTTATACTATATATAATTATAAAACAGTATGCAATAATAACATATTGAGTGAAAATTATAATTTTAATTCAAATGATTAAATAGATGCCACATTTTTGGGTCAATAAAGCCCTCCCTACACCTCACTTTATTTTCAACTTTTTGATTATTTCCTTCATTTTTTTAGAAAATAAATGCCTTTCTGATGCAATATGAGATTTGAAAAGGGAGGGAAAATTTTTTGTCAAAAGGCAGGATCGAACTCGGGTCGATTGCATCAAAATGACTGCTGTAATCACATGCGTTAGCATGCTAATTTTGACTGCACTAATTCTATCGATTCTATTGGATCTTTCTTTATATTCTATGTGCACTGTGCTAGGCTAACTGAGACTTATCACAGCACTTGCATATTATTTATCTTTTGTTGGTTTTGATTGCTTCTATTTGTAAGTCGCTTTGGATAAAAGCATCTGCTAAATGACTAAATGTAAATGTAATTGTATGAACACACACCTGCACCTCTGAGTCTGCACAGACCGGCTGCAGAGGGAACCAGTGGTCTTTACCGTGGTATTTCTGCAGGTCTTCCTTCTTCACGGCCACTTTACCTGCAGAAACAACACAGATCAGCTCATGAACACCCTAACAACCACCTAGCAACCACATAGTCTCACTCGGGCTCTTCAGTGTCAAACACTCCTCACATTTTCTTAGAAAGTTTCTAGTTAACGTTCAAACACTTTATGTGACTTTGTTCTACATTCTTTCCAAAACATTCCCGCTCCTCCTGCTTCAATATCTTTGTAACAAATTAAGGCCTGAAGCTGCATTAATCATAGATGAATCATAATGATCTGGTTGGTCAAGCTGTGTTTTCATTGGCTGAATGGAAATGGATTTGTTCTAACACACACACACACACACACACACACTTATTTATTTAGCTATCCAAATAAGGAATTTCCTTAGACTTCTCGACTTCGATTGTTTTTTACATACAGTTAGTTATAAATACTGTAACCTAACCATAATCCAATCATAAACCCTAATCTTTATGTACTATATTTTTATAGTGGTTTTACAAATGAGGATGTCCCCCAAAATATGGTTAGATAGGTACACACACACACACACACACAGCTGTGTTAGCTGATAAAACAGGAAGTACTGAACATATGGCAACAGGTCAGAAACATGTAACATCCTGTGATGCGATATTGGAACACAGATATTAATGAGAGCCGCTCACCGATGCTGGAGTCCCTTCTGAACACATCTCTGTCAAAGATGTAGAAGGACAGATGGCGGAAAGTGCGCGGGATTTCACAATAAAAGTCCTCGCCGTAGAATGGACTGCAGCGGACAGAGACAGACAGATATTGTGGGTATTATTATTCTTAATTAAGTGATTTTTCATTGTCAGATTGATGCACAGGTGTTGAGTGATTTTACACCTCATTAACACCAACACACATCTTCATATGTGCATATGTGTGTGTGTATGTGAGAGAGTGTGTGTGTGTGTGTGTGTGTGTGTGTGCGTGTGCATGAGCAAGTGTGTGTGTGTGTGTGTGTGTGTGTCCTCACCATAAGGACTTCTCTATGGTTTTGGTTCGGAACACTTCCTCCTGGTCCAGGTTGACTGTACAGTAACAATCCCGCATCTTATTTGGACCTGGATACGGAGGGATGTTCTTCGCTTCACCTGCAGAGACACAGACAGTCGTTCAGTCGTTTATGAGGCTAATGATTAATGCATTTGCAGCCGTAACGAGATACAAGCAGTCATCAGATCACTGAGACACACGTTTATTCTGACGGAAAACAAACAATTGCAAAAGGCTGCATTTTAACATCTCATCAGTGCTTCTGGAAAATTTGCATTCTTCCAGTGATGCGTAAAATATGACCTGGAGATGATGGTTTTATGTGCATAAAATTATGTGATAAGTCACTTTTATCAAAAACAAAACCTGTTACTTTTGTTTGATATAAATGCGAGCACACCAGAAAGAGACATTATGTTATTAGTAAAAAGAATACATTGTGTTTGTGCTCTGGGATCAGATACAGAACAATAGAGCGCAATATTCAGCGCCGCAGCGCAGCACAGGGTGGGCTCAGCGCAAAAATCTGTGTGGGATCTGAAACACAATACACACACATCAGACATGTGAGCGGAGGAATGCTGTTGGCCCGCACACACACACACATGCGGCTGCGGCCCTGCAGCAGGAAGAATGCAACACTTTGGGAGGAAGTTGGGTGTGTTGCGGTGTGTGTTTCCACAGAATGAACCGGTGTCCTGTTACACCCTCATCACCCCACTGACACCACTGTAGGTGTCAATCAATCTCAGCACACACTCTTTTCCTTCTCCTGTAAAATAGAAGCGTTTATTGCATGCATGCGATGGATCCCTGCATGCAATAATAATTGTAAGTGGATGTGGAATATTGTGATCCTTCTAGAGATGTCACAATTCTCTATATAATATCGAACCGTTCGGTATGACATCCACGGTTCGATACGCGCTTGTGAATTGCAGTTTTTCGGTTCTGCATTTACATAATATCCGTGTGTTTTATTTCTCTCAGAATTGGCTCTCTGTGTCTGTGAGTTCACGCCTCCACACTTATATTTGAAAAAGCAACACGCGCCGAGCATCTTCCCTTGTAATGACAAACCTGTTGTCCAACAAAAGAGATCATTATAACTTGTTTTTACATTACAACATCAGTCGAGTGTTTGAAACAACATCCTTTTGTGATCTGATGTGGCTTCTTATCACAGAATGAGATAAAAAATTTATTCTATACTGTAATAAAGGGATTTGTGATTAGAAATAGCTTAAAATATACTTATTACTTAATCATTATGAAAATACCCGAGATGTCTTGAAGAACACAGATAAACCATATATTGTCACAGGCGAGTGTTTATTGTCCTTACATTTCATCATTCAAAACGTTACATCTTCTTTTTATTCAGTTAGGCTACAGATAGTGATGTCTTTGTTCATATTAGGGATTTCCTGGAACATCATCAGTTCTATTACTTCTGTGATGCATATGTGGATTTTCTGCTCGAGGGCACCCTCTGGTGTCCAGTATGAATGAAACACACATTACATGTGTTTAAAGCGCTCAATAATGATCAATCTATCCTATTTTGGGTGAAAATCGGAAAAATAATACCCCTCTCAAAAGAAATGTTAAGAAGACACATAATAATCCACACTTTTTCCAGTGTATAGAGATTTAGAGAAGTTTTTTGTTGTTAATTTGTTGCAAAAAAAAACACTAATGTGCCAAGCTATCAGAACCAAACTGAAAACCAATATTTAACAACCGAGGTGCGTATTGAACCTGGACTAACTGTATTGTTACATCCCTAGATCCTTCATAATGCTGGACTGCGATGAGTCATTAAGCAGATGAGAAGCGCATCTGTTGCTGCAGACAGATGCCTGCGAGGTGCTGCTGATGTGCTATGCTGATCCATGCGTGACATTTCGGATCTAGAAGCATCTCTGTTTCCTGTCCACTCAATCCCAGCGCACATAATCACACAGATCCTGATTGGATTACAGCTTGCAGGTCACTCTGGAGACCACGGCATTGTGGGATTACTGGAGCTGTGCATGTGTGTGCTCAACCATCACTAGTACTAGTGCTCACACTGCTCAGGGCCTTATGATCCATGGCCTTAAAAATTGAGTTTACAGGATGTCACCGAATTTTGAATAAATTGAAAGTAGGGCTGTACACTTAATCAAATATGAATATTAAAGCACAAAAAGACTGATATTGAAATATGCATGTTCCGCATGTCTCTGAATGTGTGAGTTGTGCAGTTTAAAAAGCAGTTGTTAAATTTTCATTTGATTGCAATTTAAAAGATTTAATTAAACAGAATCCAGAAAATGAAAATGGGAAGGTGGGGGAACAGAAAAATTAAAACAGGAAAAATGGAATCCAGAAAAATGATAGTGAAAAGAGGGAACAAAAATAAAAACAGAAAATTTGGTCCCACTTTATATTAGGTGGCCTTAACTACTGTGTACTTACATTGAAATTAATCATTTGATACAATGCACTTATTGTGTACATACATGTTTTTACATTGTACTTATATTTTTAAAAATACCTATTTGTAATTACATCTGTAATTAATTTCTGTAGTTACATTTATAATTACACTGTTGACCCATCCCTCACACCTTAACCCACCCTTAAACCTACACATACCACCAAACCTGTCCTTAACCATACCCGTATCCCACCTCAATAGCAGCAAAAGTGTTTTAAAATACAATATGACCACAATAAGTACATTGTACTTATTTTCTGATGTAAGTACATAGTAGTTAAGGCCACCTAATATAAAGTGTGACCGAAAATTTTTATCTGGGGTGGGGGACAAAAACCAAAGAAACAAAAACAAGGAAATATGGAATCCAGAAAAAATTGGGGGGGGGGGGGGGGGGGGGGGGGGGGGGGGAATCCAGAACAAATGAAAATGGGGAATCCAAAAAATGAAAGGGAAGAGAGAGAGAGAGAAAAACACGGAATCCAGAAAAATTAAAACAGAGAAAAAAAAATCCAGCAGAAAGCAGAACAAAATTAGGAATTCTGAACTAATTAAAAAGGATTAATAACGTTTAAAAAATTACAACTGAATTTGGGGGAAAAAAACAAACGAAGAAAACACCCAGAACATTTTATAACAGCAACCACACAGATTAACCTAGCACCTAGTTTTCATTATGACTGACACACACACATCATAAATATCGCATTCAAAACACAAATAATCCCCAATGCAACAAGCCATCAGACCACAGGAAAACAGCTAACAGGAAGTGCGGCACTCCGATCCTGGCATCTGTTTGCTCTCTCGACATAAGGACAAGAGAAAGAGAGAGACAGACGGTGTCTTGTGTGCAAATATCGGTGACATTTCTCTGCACGTGTGTGTGATATTATTTCTGTGATGCACCGGTGATGCTGCTGGGACGTTCCTACCTGCATCGATGAAATAGATGTGTATGAAATCCGTTTTATTTTTTTCCAAATTCTATTTTTTTCCATCTTAATTTTTCTGGATTCCATTTTTTTTCCGTTTAAATTTTTCTGGACTCCTTTTTAATGGTTAAATTGAATTTTATTAATCAAGAAGCATGTCTTACAAATTAAAATCATGAAACTTACATAATTTCAAATCAATTTATTAAGAGTTTAACAAAAAATACATGTTTAGGGCCCTATTTTATTTTTTCTGTAAATTGTAATCTCAATTACAACTCATTTGCATAGAGTAGGTCCCTATGATTTTTTCCCCCAAATTCCTTTTTATTTTTTCCTAAATTCCCTTTTTTTCAGTTTTATTTTTTCAGGATGTTCTAAAATAATTTTTCTGGATTCTGTTGTGCTTATATTTCGTTTTGTTAGTTTTTTTTTTTGTTTAAATTGTATTACTTCAAAAGTATGTCTAATCATTTGAAAGCATGAAACTTGTACAATTTAAAAACAGTTGATTAAAAGTGAAATAAGCATGTTTCTGACCGTATGATCAATTCCAAGTGATTGTTTGATCGACGCTAAAATCTGGGCTCGAGGAGCTTTTCCCATCTGACACTGCGGAGGCGTAAACATGAAACATCTGTAAACACAATCACTCTGACGTGTGTGGGAATGCATGCTTGTTGCCATGGCGACAGACTCGCTGCAGGAACTGCTTCCTGTTTTGGGGCTCGGCAGACAGTGTAAATGAGTGTGAAATTGAATGTGTTACAGAGAGACCAAAATATCCTTCTGCTGTAGTGCGTACTGCTATCTGCGGCCCTTAGGACAAAGAAATCACATGAGATCTCAGGAACGTCTCAAGTGATTCTCCTAGACAGAGATGAGATCAAAAAGGAAGATTACCCCAGTAATCTCACATGTGTCTCAAACTGTGCTCAATATGAACTCCCGCCACTGACTCTATCGACTCAATGACTCATTTGTGTTCATAATGATCTTCTGGTCACTATGGGATTTTTCCACCTGTTTTAATGTGACTCAGTAAATATGTTTAATACAGATAAACACGTCAATCATGTGTTTATTTGAATGTGTGAATCTATCTTCACGAACACACAAACAAACACATAAAAATGGAATTTACAGGATGTCACGGAATTCTGCAAATTTTGGATGAATAAATCGAAAGTAGGGCTGTACACAAGAATATTAAAGCACAAAAAGACTCATATTGAAATATGCATGTTCCGCATGTCTCTGTGTGAGTGAGTTGTGTAGTTTAAAATAGCAGTTGTGGAATTTTATTTTGGTTACATTTTGAAATATTAAATTGTTAATATTTTGTCTTCATTTTACCACCGTTTTTGATAATAAATTTGTATTAAATCAGGAATCAATAATCTTAATTTACATAATAATCGTAAACTGTAATGAATTGTTGCTAAATTATACGTTTAAATTAATTACACATGCTTTTTGATTACTAAATTGTAATTTAATCATTAAAATGGAGTCCAGAAAAATGGAAACGGGGAAAACGGAATCCAGGGCAAAACAGAATCCAGAAAAAAATTAAATAAATAAAAACTAAAACAAAACACTAACCCAGAAAAATTAAACACGCAACACCCACATACACATTCCTGACGAAACTCGTGAACCTTCTTCACACAGCTACATACACATGTGTTTCAGACCTCACAAACACAAGCACACTGAGTAGGTGGTGAAGAATTAATCACAGACACAGGAAACGAGGTCAAGACACCCAAGAGATGAAGGAATAAACAGAGGGAGAGAGAGAGAACGTGAGATGATGCTACTGACAGGAAGAAAAACAGCTAAATGAGTAAAAATGAGTCACACAGGAGTCCTGTCCGAGAATTTGGTGATGAGAGGCTGTGTTAGTGAAGTGAAGTGACATACTGCCAAGTATGGTGAGCCATACTTGGAATTCGTGCTCTGCATTTAACCCATCCAACGTGCACACACACACACACACACACACACACACACACACACACACACAGCAGTGAACACACACACACACACAGCAGTGAACACACACACACACACAGCAGTGAACACACACACACAGCAGTGAACACACACACACACACACACACAGCAGTGAACACACACACACACACACACAGCAGTGAACACACACACACACACACACACAGCAGTGAACACACACACACACACAGCAGTGAACACACACACACACACACACACACACACACAGCAGTGAACACACACACACCGTGAACACACACCCAGAGCAGTGGGCATTTATCTGTGCCCGGGGAGCAGTTGTGGGTTCGGTGCCTTGCTCAAGGGCACCTCAGTCGTGGTATTGAGGGTGGAGAGAGCGCTGGACATTCACTCCCCCCACCAGTGTTTCCGCTACATTCATTCTGCCGTGGCGGCCCGCCACACCAAAAATCATCCCCGCCACGGCTGCAGCTTTTCAGTGACCTCACTCGATTCATTTACAGTCTGGTAATTTATAGTGGAGGAGACGTTAGTCACACACTAATTATTAAAAGGTGAGTATAATATAGCGCAAACTTAAGTGTAATCATAGTAGTGGTGTACGTTATGTGTAACGATTCGATTCAACCTCCAACATTACACAGTAGTTGTGAAACTGATCGCAGTTGATCCGTGGTCCGTACGGACCAGACCTCAAGGTTCGGTTCGCATGTGATTAACAGACTAATTGCAAAAATGAACCATCATAGAGTGAACGTTTATCATTTGTATGTGTTTTATCTTGCCAATTTACACATTTGAGTGATTTTAAGCCATTCCAGCGCAAGACAAAGCGAATAGAACTTATTTCACTGTCCGTGCGCTGATTTCTGTGGCCACAGCTGCCGGACACGGCGCCCGCGCACAGATTTATAAGCGCACGCGAACACCGAGTTCATTCTTCATTCGCATTTCCTTGTGTTTGAACAGACGCATACATACAGAATTATGTGAAAATGGACGTCTCAACAATCATTCTCGATAACGCAGTCACTCATCTTCAGTGAACGAAAACAAGTTAGAAAGAAACAGCATGTGTATCATTATATTGGATCCGTGCATTCGGTCTTAAAGGGACAGCTGCCTATAAACACATGCTGTTATGACAGAAGAAAAGGGGCATGGTCCACGAGAAAATCATTGTGACAAACCCCCCTGGAAATACAGCCTGCCGCCACAGCTGGAAAAAATCCTAGAGGAAACACTGCCCCCCACCTACAATCCCTGCCGGCCCGAGACTCGAACCCGTAACCTTTGGATTACGAGTCCGACTCTCTAACCATTAGGCCACGACTTCCCCATAGAGGAAACTAATACAGTTACAGAAAATAAAAACAGATAGGATGGTCAACCAATCGATTAGTAAGACTGACCTTTTTTTTTTTGGGCAATGGTGGTGATTTGAAGGAGATGAAATAAGACAGAATTTCCCAAACTGGGGTTCATAAATTGATGAATTTGTTTATTTTAATTAATTTAAATGAAATTGAAATGTATTTTAATTATATAATGAAATAATAAATATGTAAAAATAACATTTATACATGAAAACATCGAAATAAAACCCTTACATTTTATCTGTGTAGCTAATAAAACACTTTCAAAAGAATTTAAACATTTTATGTGTAGTTACGTGAAGATTAGCCGACATCAGAGAATCGTTAACCAGGGTTTTTGTAGTTAAGTAAAACAAAAACAAACAAAAACATTTTTTTGCTTGAAATGTTAAGTGAAATAAAATAAAATATAAAAAAACTTTAAAAAAAAAAAATGTTTTCAGCTAGTTGTCAAGGCAACATTTCTCATTCTCATTTATCTTAACTTGTACTAAAATAACTAAAACTGAATAAAATAAAATGAATAATAACTCTAGACGTATTTAAAAACAAAAAGTAATAAAAATGACAAAAACACTCATCAAAATGACTAAATCTTTAACTAAAATGTTAAAAAATATATATATAAAAATGAAATCTATATCAAAATACTAAAAAATATATAATAGTATATCAATGATACTAAAACCTGTCATGAACATATGAATGTGCTGATTAATTATTAAAATATCAACTTAAAATGTCAGAGGGACTTGAACTGAATCCCTGAACTAGTAGATTTGTGGTGTTATTTATACAGGTTAATACTTTGTACAGTATCTGTGGCTGCTGTGACACACACACACACACACACACACACACAGATCATGTGCTTCACTTTAACCATTTACAGTTACTGGACAAACGGCTCCAATAACAGACACAAACACTGAAACACAGACACACAGATAAAGACAGGCAGAGATAAAGACACAACAGAGCTGCTGTGATCGAACGACCTACAGAGAGAGAGAGAGCTAAGACAGGAAATGAGATCGCAGGAAAGGAATTGCGACTGCATCCAAGATGTAGTTTAATGTCTCTAAACATGAGGACCTACAACACAACGGCCACATGTTCCACAGACTCAACCAACTCTGATCCCTTTAATAGTCACAGAAATGGCAAACGGATGCCGTTACAAAACACAGAGTTCAGACAAAAATTAAAATGTGCTGAAATGTGCTCTCCCTCAGGTCATGCAAATCAGGATGAGTTTGTTTCTTCATCAGGTTTGTAGAAATGTGTCTCTGCATCAGTGTCTCAGCAATGTATGCTCTGCAGTGAATGGGTGCCGTCAGAATGAGAGTCCAAACAGCTGATAAAAACATCACAATAATCCACACCACTCCAGTCCATCAGTTAACATCTGGAGAAGACAAAAGCTGAAACAAATCCAGCATTAAGATGTTTTTTAACTAAAATACGAGTCTATAATCCATAATAACGCTTCCTCCAGTGAAAAAGTGCATCTCTTGTTGTCTCTCACATCAAAATCCAGCCACATATTTGTTTAGAGCTCTTCTGGACTGTAAACGCTGCTTGATCTGTGCAGATTTCTCTCCTGATTCATTTACATTTAGTCATTTAGCAGATGCTTTTATCCAAAGCAACTTACAAATGAGGGCAATAAAAGAACAGACCAGACCAGAATTCAGACCAGAACACTTTTTCACTGGAAGCGTTATTATGGATTATAGACTCGTATTTTAGTTAAAAACGTCTTAATGCTGGATTTGTTTCATCTTTTATCTTCTCCAGATGTTAACTGATGGACTGGAGTGGTGTGGATTATTGTGATGTTTTTATCAGCTGTTTGGACTCTCATTCTGACGGCACCCATCCACTGCAGAGCATCCATTGCTGAGACACTGATGCAGAGACACATTTCTAGCACAAAAGTAGATATTTATCACAATGTTCACGCTGCTCTTTATCATACAGTGACTGCAGACAGTAAACAGATGCTGCCAAGCTACAAAAAGCATAACAAAAGAATCAAAACCATAGTCCATATGATCCATGTGCTGTATAAGAGAGAAACCGGCCTAAATTTAAACATTCCTCTCCACTATATTTCAACTCGTATTTGCATTTCCACATATTCAAATTTTACACAACATGTTCAGTTATGAGACATGTGAGAACGTTTGAGGAAACAATGACAGAATTTGAATAATTTCTTTGATGTAAAACAGATCAATACATCCACACCTGTCATTTGAAACACTTTAAACATCATAATTTTGTTTGGATGTTTAATCAATTTTAAAGGGGACCTATTATGCAAAAATCACTTTTATAAGGTGTTTGGACACAGTTGTGTGGCCGCAGTGTGTGAAAACAACCAGCCTATAATTGTAAAAATCCACCCAATCGTTTTTTATTATACCAAAAAAATCATGAACGGTCTCTCCAAACGAATTGTTTACGTCACTGAGGAGAAAAAGTCCCAAAAATTTGCAAAGGCTAGTACTGCTATTGCCGGAGCTTGAGCTCTTGAAGCTCCGCCCTCTCCTCCGGGAGAACCAGCTCATTTGCATTTAAAGCGACATACTCAAAAATGGTGCGTTTTGGCTCATACCCTAAAAGTGACAATTTTAACAAGCTATAAAAAATGATTTGCCGGGTATTTTGAGCTAAAACTTCACATACACACTCTGAGGATATCAGAGACTTATTTTACATCTTGTAAAAAGTAGCATAATAGGCCCCCTTTAAAGCGGCAGTGTGTCATTTCTGCTCCACAAGCATCATCAAACAGAAATGACTGTGTTCAAACAGGTTTCACAAACACTGTGAAAGTCTGAGAGTCACAGGAGTGAGATCGCATGCTTCACCCGATTACTGTCAACAAGCCATGCATCAAAACAGGAAGTGGGTGTAGTGTTTAAATGGCATTTCCTTCACAAGCTTAAGAGTGAAACCAAAACACCCTGATGATGGTGCTTATACTCTCTGGACTGGTTTACACTTTACATTTATGCATTTACACATTTATGATACATGCAAGGTTGACACGCTTTCAGTAAGTTTGTGTTTTGAGGATCAATTCTGTAAATGAATAATTCTGTAAATGAAAAATACACAAACAATTCTCAAGCGACTATCCTGAGCTGTGACGTCATAGACAGCAAAGAGAAGAACGGTGCAGCTACTAGGGCTGTCAAAAAAATTTTTTTATTTCGAATATTCGTCAAATTTTAGGTGTGCGTCAGGAAGCCTTATCAGTGGTGCACTCGAAATATAGCGGAAAAAGAGAACATCAATGCGGAGATGTTGTTTACGTCAAAAATGAAACCAAGCCGTTCACGCAGAACACATATTTATCGCATTTTCTCGAGAGACATCTATCACCGTTGCACTCGCGTCTCGCACAAGAGAGCCGCATGTTTAGAAAGCAATGTAAAATTAATGTAAGTTCAACTTTTAAAAAACATGTCTCGAGACTTTATGGCGGTATGGCACTGCATCTCATGTTTTTAAATAGAAAAAGTACTCTTTGTGTTTGGTTTTCGGTCCTTTGTATTAATCTATACATATATACAGGGCCTAAAACTAACTTTTTGCCACACCTGCCAATGGCCGGTGACGTGATAAAATTTACCGGCCATGAAACTCTTTTTGCAAAAACAGGCAGTCATTACTACTACAATGACTAAACATATTTACAATGTTTTTAATTTGTCCTTTACTTTACTTACAAGGAAAAAAAACAAAAACAGATTTATTGATTTTTTTTTTGTCCCTAAAAAACTTACTCAAACATACTCAGTTTGCACCCGTGTTAATGGATGAAATCTAAAATCAGTGCTTTCTGTCGATTAATTATTTTTTTTAAATCACACTTTTTTTGTAATTAATCATGATTAATCGCATATTTATATTATTGTCATGATTTCACACTGAACCACAAAGTTAATGTAGAAACAACAAAAAAATAGTATATTTTAAATATGTTTTTAATGGCATCTTTTTACTTAGTGGCCTATTATTAATGAAGCATTAATACCAATACTGCTACTGGTGTCGCTATTAAATGCATTTCCCCTCAATTTTACCTAATAATTATAGCCATTCAACATTACAGTAAAATTGAAAGCCAGTATTTTTAACATTTAATAGACTTTTAAATATGAAGTGATTTTAAAACAATCTTCACATAAACTATAAATTGCATATGCATAAACTATACAGATTAATCTTTATTAATCAGCGACTAGAGCAGTCGAGTGATTTCTCTTTTTCTTTTGTTCCTTGATTTACATCAATGACAGACTTCAGCAGGTTTCACTTTAAAAGCAGCGCTATCTCTTTAAAACCTGATGCAAATGATGCGGATTTGACACACAACGTATTTTCTCTAAATTCTTTAAGGTAATTTAAGACTTTATAACTCATTTAATAACTCATTACTCGTTTACGAGGTATCTGGCAAAAACCGCGTATTTTGACATAATTGTGTGTGTTTTCGTCCGTTGAAGTGCTCCTGGTGCGCTGTCTGAAGCGGCTCGGTGTATGAGTACAGACCATGGTACAGATGAACGTAGCCTACTTCACTGCACTGTTTCTGCGGCGTAACCCCATGTATGTGTCGCCACATTCTTGAGTTATGAAGAATAAAGAAGGGAAACGTTAATCTTCCGAAATGAAGCAGCAATAACTTCTCAGGTAAAGTCTAGGGACAAGCTGGTCATCACACTGCTTTGACCTTATCAGCCCGTTTGTATCCTATTATTTGATTCGCTCTTGTCGCTTATGACAGAACAGCTAACCAATCACGATGAGCTCATCTTGGGAAAAGATTATTTTATTCGCTTACGCCAGAAACAGCGAATCCCTTTTAAACCTGGCGATTGTTCTCATTACATTGCATTGTTATATTTCAGAAAAGTTTTACCTGCCAACTGGCGACTGACACTGTTACATTTACTCACCGACGCCTATTTTTACTCGCATTCGGTGCTTGGCGAGTGTTTTAGGCCCTGCATACATACATGATGCTGTTTTCTTTCTAACTGTTTAAGCAACTTAATTAATTATATATGGTTTAGAAACATTATTTTAAACATTATGCACTTTTTCACAGTTAGTCGTGTTATTTTATTGCTTTGAGGAAACATGCATTAGTAATATTTTGTTTGAAGCGCCCTCTTGTGGCATCAGGAGAGAAGCCAAAAGCTTTTTTCCCCCCTAACTGCAATTATGCTTTTTAAATTCGAATACAATTCGAATATTGATAATATTTAAGAACAAAATTCGAGTTTAGTTTTTCAGCCATATTGACAGCCCTAGTGGTTACAGCACTAACCAGCAGATGAGACTGCTAACAGCGGGTGTAACGGTGCTTCCCCCCCTATAGGTCAACTTTACTAATTGACTGAGCAGCATAGAGGCAGACAGTCATTACACACGTTTACAATCATTCTGCAACAAACTAAATGAGAAAGTGCACTTTCAGCGGTGAGACAGCAGCAAATTATACAGTGAAGATGATAGCGCTGAAGTTAGAGGACTAACTACCGGTTAAACACAGATTAACCTACAGCTTCCCAGCATGAAAGAAATAGAAACCAGCTGAAATGTGAAATGTTTCGTGAAATATTTACACACTTGATCAATGTGTAAACATGAATAATATAATATAAGATAAATACTGAAAATAATATAAATGCTGAGAATAACATAAATACACAAAAATATTGGTGTAAGATTTACTTCGCTAGTAAATTTCATAAATATTACAAACAACAATTAACACACTGAATTAAACATGAATTTTAGAAAGTAGAAAAACTAAAATAGTATTTTAAATTTGGTAATATTTAAAAATATTTAATATTCAAATATTTTTATAATATGAAAATGTACTCCAATAATATTTGTTTTATTTCCTAGAACGGCAGAAATAAAACCCAGCTGAAATGTGAAATGTTTCCTAAAAATAGTTACACATTTTATCAATGCGTAAATATGAATGATATATAATGTAATATAATATAATTAATATCATACAGACTCTAAAAATAAGAATAATACACAAAAAAATTGTGGATTTACTAAAATTTCCACTCAGAAATTGCAAGTAATATTTACAAATAATTACAAAGAAACACATTGAATTAAATGTGAACTTTCGTAAAACGTCGTCCAATAATCTTTGTTTTATTTAACTTAGAAAACTCATTTTTGCAGTGTATCAAAGATCAATTCTTTTTATCACAATTATTAAAGTATAATATTAATATAATAAATGTGCAATGCAACAACAAAAAATCATTCACTTCAATTGGATTTGTTACAAAAACACTTTGAAAGGAATTCATAACATTGTCTTGTGCATGGTATTACTAGTAAAATTATGTCAATAATATTTGTGACAAAAATAATGAACACCTTAATCTCGGCATTATTTTTTATATTATATATTGTTTAAAAAAATGTGTTATTATTCTACTAATTGTTCAGACAACTTGTTTTGCACATCCTAGTAGCCTAGTCTTGCCATTATGGCTTTGCTGGTCCATAAAGCGTGCAGTAACAGAGTTATATTGGATGTGCTCTGTTAATTTCTGAAGGACGTTCTTCTTTTTGCCCTCATGTACACCGCTCCAGCGAGAGCCATGAATGAGAGCAGGTGGAAACATGCAGAAATCCACCTTCAACACACACACACATATGTGACCCTGCAGCACAAAAGCAGTCATGAGTAACACAGGTATATTTGTAGCAATAACCAACAATACATTGTATGGATCAAAATTATACATTTTTCTTTTATGCCAAAAATCATTAGGATATTAAGTAAAGATCATGTTCCATGAAGATATTTTGTAAATTTCCTACCGTAAATATATCAAAACTTCATTTTTGATTAGTAATATGCATTGCTAAGAACTTCATTTGAACAACTTTAAAGGTGATTTTCTCAATATTTAGATTTTTTTGCTCCCTCAGATTCCAGATTTTCAAATATTGTCCTATCCTAACAAACCATACATCAATGGAAAGATTATTTATTCAGCTTGATGTATAAATCTCAATTAAAAAAAAAGACCCTTATGACTGTTTTGTGGTCCAGGGTCACATATTCCAAGGAGACTTGAGAACACCTGATCATGCCAACAGGAAGCGTGTGTTGAGGTTTACATAAAAACACTGTGAATTCGAGCGAAGCACAAAGACAGAAAACCGCCTCGTTCATTACACTCATTACGCTTTGATGGTTTTCCCAAATACTCCAAAACCACTACATTTCTCAGCAGTTTTCCTGGAAGACGAGTCCAATCCGTGCGCCTGAGTCATCCTCTGGAGGATAAACAGCGTCTGTGACGTCACATCCCCTGTGAGCTGAGTTAAACATTACTGAAGAGGAAGAGTGGCATGTCATCAGACGCTGCCTCACACTCCTCATAAACGCAGCCCTGACCTCCTTCAGACGCAGCGCTGGGACCGTTTCTTTATCCGAAGGCGGCACAAACCTCCTCAACAGCACAAACCACACACTCCAAACTCCATCTGTCCTGGTGTACTACAGGCTTTATTACATAATTAAACGACTACTGGCAGGAGTTTGGAAAATCACATCTACAACAACAGCATAAAAAAACAACTGAGCAGACCATTGACTACTAGTTAACATTAACTAATGGCACGCATTGGACTAATGCCAGCTGAAGAGAAAAGTTGTTTCTGAGAAAGTTATTGCATTCTGATGAAAGATTATGAAGATATTTTCCTGTAGAATAGAGTCAGTTATGGCTTCGTGATTTGGGGAAAAAATCTAACTGTTATATTTGGTAAAAATGGCAAATAAAAGCTACTGGTTTGCTGTACTTATCTGTAGAGCTGCACAATTTGGCCAAAATATTTATGATTGTATATCAATACAAAACAAATTATAATAATATCAAATCACAATATTTAAATAAACTATTGTAATATTTCACTCGAAAATAAAACATAATAATAATATAATTATAATGATCATATCAAATAAAATATATATATTTTTAAATATTACTGTTGTAATATTTCAATGGAAAATAAAACATTCAGTATTTAAGGAAAAAATTATTATTATTGATAACAATAATATCAAATAAAATATTAAAAGAATAAATATTGTAATATTTCACTCTAAAATGAAACAAGCATTTAAGAAAAAATACAATCAATATTATTATTATTGATAAAAATAAAATAAAAATATTTTTTAAATGAAATATTGTAATATTCCACTGTAAAATAAAACATCTAGACAAGTAATAATAATACATTATTAAAGATTACATACTATTATTATTAATAATAATGGTAATAATAATAACACCAAATATAAATATATTGAAAAAAAAGAAAAATTTATTTCATTGTACAATAAAACATCAAGTATTTAAGAAATTATAATAATACAATTTTATATTAAAATATTGTAATAAAATAATATTATTAACAACACCAATATTTATGGTTGTTTTCGTGTCAATTATAATAATAATTTGGGAAGATGTTTTATGCATGTTGCGTTTCCATAAGCATAGATTAATCATCCAGCTCTAACATTAATCCTTCACAATAAGATCATGACCATGAATTAAGAGAGTAAACACAGTCACAGATGATTTGAAATGTGAGTGAAAGAAGGAAACAGCAACACAAATTCATGATTCATCACGTGACCGAAGACAGTGAACTTCCATCTGGTTTGCATTATCCCGCTGCTTCCCAGGAATATGGAAAAACAAGCAGCTTTGCAGCTCATTCGGCCAAATCAGGAAGTGATCTGGAGCAGTTTCCTGTTTCCTCGTCGCCCCCTCTTCCAGAAGCTCTGACCCCTGAAAGCCAGAGAGCATTTCCTTTAGACACGAGCTCCGTCAGGAAACTCCATATAAGTATGAGAGCGAGCGGGGAGCCTCCGCTTCCTTCCGTCGACACCTCGGCCTGATCTTAGTCTGCTAACCGTGACAGTACTGCTCACAGAAGCACTCCACAAACACCCATAATGCACTGTGCACAAGAGACGTCAGGATTCACCACTTCAGCAAAGATCATTTGTGACCCATGCTGGCAAAATGAGTCGGAATAAGCACATTTAAAAAAAATATATATATATACAGGTTTGCCAGGTCTGTATAAGAAAACCAACCCTAAAAAACAAGCAAAAAAGGCCTAAGCAAGCCCAATGACCCTATCCAAATATCAAAACTCAACATATGCCAGTCTCATACCTAAAATATATATTTCACACTAACCGTTATGCGTAATACACAATTTCAACTTGAAAATCACTAGTTAGTAATGATCACTAGCAGTTTTCATAAACAAGCTCAAAGGCCTCCCTTCCTCTCAAAACTCATAATCCAACACAGTTTTATCATTGGTAGAAAGTAAAATATTTCAATATATGCATTTCAGCCAATTATAATTTATGCGATATGTGAAACCTTTAAACCGTGGGGAAAAAATCCATTTACAAGCAGCTCAATTACAGGGGAAAACTGTGAACTTGGCAACACTGAGTGAGATTGAGAGAGAGAGAGAGAGAGAGAGAGAGAGAAATGTAAAATATATTGTCTCTATATAGTCAGCATCAATGAATAGTTTCTCCGTCAAATTTAATTGGATGTAATTTGAAATGTTTCATGGGATTTTATTTCTTGCCCTCATTAAAGCCGTTACGTTCTTTTATCTTTGAACTGATTAACCGACTGATTTTTGGTAATTTTGTCATCCATTAGCAACATTGATCGATATCAGTAGTATTGGCCTATACAAAACTCTCATCATTAACCACCAACTATCATCAAGATACATGCTAAAATGAGACATCAGATGCTCTCGCAGAACGGATGCGATTGTCCAGCATTGAAAGAAAGCAAAAAGCATTCATCAGTCAAGGACAGCTACATAATGCAATAGTTGACTAGCAGAGAGAGACGTTACTGTACATCTGCCCAACCTACTGGACACCAGACTTTCTGTAAAGCAGGTTGTGAAAGCCGATAACATCTACCACAGACGAGATTTCTGTCAAAGATCTCGCTGGTTTCCTCTGCTGTTTGAAGGTGCGTGACGTGGAGCGCCGAACCGAGGCTGGAATGCGGCTACTTCTCCAAAACATGCTCAATTCTGTCAAACACTGATGAAGCAACTGAGTTAAAAATACCCAACTGCCACCCAGGGACGTGAAGATGTTAGGAAACAACACTCGCAATCACGAATCAAGCACAAATGCATTTGTTCCCATGTGTCTATCAATCTAATACCATCACTGTTGCTTATCAGTTTTGATTTAAGTATAACAACAATTCCCTGGAAGAAGAGATTTTACATCTCAATGGGACTATCCTGGTAAAATAAAGGATAAATAAAAAATAAAAATAATAACAAACACATTTTATTCATAGAAAGTGGAGAATAACTTAATTGCACATTTGTTACTGACTTAACATCATAAACAAATGCGTTGAATCCTCAATTTACCATGGTAAGCTCCTGCCAAAATACCATAGTATTAGGTTAACGTTTATTAAAATATTAGATTGTCTTCATAATAGCAGTGTTATTAAGTGTTTATAATAATAACAAATATGTTTTATTCATCTAAAGTCCAGAATAACTTGATTGCTGCACTTAAAAACAGAAAAGCCCGTGGAATTCCTGCCAAAATACTAAAATACTAACATAGTATGATAGTACGGTTTATAATTGAAAATTGGAAGTTCTTTTTATTAAGTTTGTTGTTTTTCTTTTTTAATAAAAGCAGCTGTTAATTACCAGTTATTACAACAAAATTGGGTCACACTTTAGAATAGTAACACTTGTTAACTATTAACTACGACTTTTCCCTCAATACATTTTTTTTCTTCTGCTTATTAATAGTTAGTAAGGTAGTTGTTAAGTTTAGGTATTAGGTAGGATTAGGGATGTAGAATAAGGCATTAATATGTGCTTAATTAGCTCTAATACATGGCTAATATACTAGTAATATGCATGCTAATAAGCAACTAATAGATGTAACCATAAAATAAAGTGTTACCCAAAATAGCATTGTGGATTTTGTTGTGTTTGTAATTTTTAGTAGTTACTGATTTTTTAAATATGTTGATTTATTATTTTTTTATATCAGTTGTAGTTTAATACATGAATTTAAATTAAATGTTGAATTTTATTTTAGAACAAAAAGATTATTATGTTTTAGTTTTAGATAACTATAATAATCCTGATATGGGTCAGTGATTCTACACATTATTTATGAACTGATCTTTGCCTAACAGTATTGAAAAAGTTGAAAAAAGTTGAAAAAAGTCATGCTATTTCAGTTTTTCTGCTTCATTATTTCATGTTTAGTTCAGTGTGTTAGTAATTCAAGCAATTTCTTAATGAAAATCGGGTAACGTGTTACTTGAAGCCTTTTTCATAATGCATAATAAAGGTATTCATAATGTACGTTATAATGCATTATTCAGATTACATCTGAAATTGGTTGTTTGCCATGTCAATGCATTAAACTTTCTTAAGGTGTGTTCAATGGATACTTAAGTATTATAATGTTTTATAACTGTGGTTACATTATGAGGTGTATTACAAGGCATAATTAATACTTTTAAGATGCATTATATATTAAGGCTTGAAGTTTTAGATTAGATGATTTATTTTATTATTAGCTTATTTTGTTTACTGTGTTGAGAGTTGCTGAAATCGCGTTTGGTCTCATACTGTATCGCGTATCTTGTCAGTGTGAGCACTTGCTTGGCCATTTTTAGTGATTAATAGGAAAGTGGGTTCAGCTGAATTCTAGCAGTGATTTGTTAGATAGGTATAAAAAAGGTTATTATACCGCGGCAGCCCTCGTGTGAAGCCCTCTTAGTGTGAAGACCGAAGAGTGTAAAGACCATCGACTCTACCGTGCGACTCCACCGGGCTGGGACACCGGCAAAGGATATAAGTATCGCTTTTTATTTTTATTTTATTTTTTCCCTTTTTATGTTTACTATTGAAATGTTGTTGTTGTATGCATGTGTCAATTTTAGTTAATTTCTGTATTTTCTTAAATGGGTGTATAGAGTATTTACAGAGTGTTAACTTTTAGTTTTAGTTATTTTTCTTATTTTTAAGTCGCTTTGGATAAAAGCGTCTGCTAAATGACTAAAAGTAAAGTAAGATTAAATTTTATTACCGTTGTGCAGAGTACAAGCACAGAGCTAATGAGATGCAGCAAAGTGTTACCAAAAATTGTTCCTACACCATTTTTTGTCAATGTACAACTCAAACTGAGTGATATTTAAATGCAAAGCAGTTACACGACCTCATATAAATGTGGTACATATGGAAATATGGAAGAGACTGCCGCTCAGAGCCAAGCATGTTACCGGGTGTTGCACAGAGTGCATTTACTGTGCCTACAGAGATTAGATTAGACCTGCAGGACTGTGTGTGTGTGTGTTCTGCTTTCATCTGAGTCAAATAACAACTCAAAGACAGCAGCAAACACACACTCACCTCATGCATGAGACCTGTGTGCACCTGAGGAACAGAAGAACAACATCACACACACAAATGCACAATCTCAAATGTCAAGCACACTCAAACAGAAATTGAAAGAGAAAAACACAAAGAGCATCTTCGCAGTGTTTATCATGTTTACATCAGTCAAACCACACGAGAACACACAACACATGTCTGTCAGTCTGTCCAGGAAGAAAATCACATGCATTTCAGTTCGAGTCGGAAAGAATGATTTCATCAGCATGCTGTACTTGTTGCAATGTCTGTATAAATGAATTCAGATGCAGAACACACTGAAAACAACCGCCAGTATCCAGGGCTAATATGCTCAGCGGCGTCTAAACATCCACAGCTGGAGTGAAACACACTAATCTGTGTCTATATGAGGAAAAACACCGTTAAGACACGAATATAACGATCTGAAGGCACAGATATCGTTGTTTTCGCGCATCTGGATGTGAAGCTATTTGAGGCTCACTGAGCTGAGGCGCCATTCAAACACATAATATCACATTATTTACCATGTAATACAATAACATTGCCTCATATATATCCGCGTTAATAGCCAAATGACAAAATTACCTATTTATTTGTCTAAATATCCACAAATTCTCACAATAGATTCACCGTGTGATTTCAGTCAGAATATGAGACGCGCTCCAGAACTCACCGATTTTTATTTTGACACTCTGGAAAACCCGAAGACCTTCCTCTTCGACCGCCATGCTCGCAGCTCCAGCTCTTGTCCCGTTTTCCGTTCGTTATCCGGCGCTCTTTCTCTCTGTATTCCAGCGCGAACGGTGACTCACCGGACTGAGCAGCGCGCGGCGAACGCACAGATCAAACGCGACCGTTTCTCGGGGGGAGGGGCCTGGGAATTGCTTCTCGCGTGCTGATTGGATGACAGCGCGGGCGCGTCATGAAGTGGGAGGGGACTCTCACGTTACACCTCGTCTGCAGCGAAAGCGTCGCGTCAAAATCGCGTCGCGTTGAGTGCAAGATGTTACCCAAATTAGTCATCCTAAACAGCAGCATTAGTAATAGCATGCCATTAGCTTTCCCTAAAAAACAACTATTGTTTTACCTTTTGCAGTTATTTTTGAACCACATTCATTCATGTACCAAATTAGTAGTTTTTAATTAAAGAGAAACACTGTTTTTTAATGCACCTGTCAAGTTTGAGATTTTGGGCTTCGTATTTATTCAGACTAGTGGAAAGAAAACATCCAAAAGACACTTAAGTTTTTCTTTTATAGCACTTGTGTCAATACATATGCATATTTTTAAAGGTCGTTTTCTCAAAATGAGTTTTTTTCTCCTACACCGAGCCATAAATCTCTACTTCAGTAGCACTTACACACCAAACTTCACATTTTTATTCTTATAGTCTATATCCTGAAGGTTTTACAGAGGGATGTGTTCATGTATAATTATAATGTTCTAAGTGTTATGGAGTGACAAAAACATTTGACTCTAATATGTTAAGAAAATTATATAAGAATTTTGAAACTGACTTCATCCAGTGTGCAGATTTTTGTACTAGAAATTTAAGCAAATTAGCGCACGTTTCATTAAATAATGCCTCGTTTGCATATCTAAACCCAATTTTGTTTTATTATTGTTTTTTTGCCTATTCACCCGAAGGTGTCTCACCGTAAACACCTTAATGCTGTTTGCACTTCTCTTCTTTTTAGATGCTCACTGCACTTGAACTCTATATAATGTCAATGAAGTGCAATGTAAAAATGTCTGGTTTTGCATATTTCTGAGACTTTTGCACCACTTCTGAGTTCTGCCCTCATCTGCTACTATGAATAACACAAGCATAGTTTGGGACAAGAGTCACCCTCGCTGTAGGCGTAACCAAATATTCAACATTGAGGGTGGGGGAACAGCCGAATGCATTCTGAAATCTCATATTAATCGCCATTATAGCATAGCTATTATTGTTACTGTAAATCATGATAAATGAATGTGGGATTTGCACAGTGACAAAACACCACACCACATTCCTGCTTTAATACCAGGATTTTAGTGCATACTACAGCTCCAATTGTCATTGTTGTGGGAAATGTATGATCCTCATCATATTTTACAGCACATACATCACAGGCTCGCTGAAAATAAGCTTAAACACTGACTAAAACAACATGGGAGCTATAATAATGTGATGTGCAATCCACTGAAAGCTCATCTAGTGTGTTACCAGTCATTGAAATCTCATCTGGCTTGTGAAGAGCGAGCGAGAGTGTAATTTAAACCATATCTCATATCATATGTCCATTTAGGCTACAAACTGCAGATTTGTCCGTGAGCCTCTTACTGAAGGATCATGAAGTCCAGGGTGATGTTTTAATGACCCTGAAGCTGCTCTACAACTGTTGGGCCTCTATCATGTGGGCTTTGCTGGACTTATTGTTGGACTTAAGCTCATTGAAATGTTTCTCTAATTTGCGCCGGATGCTTCATCCTTCCAGGACGGGCAGCAGTCTTTGTCAGCAGTCTTAGAGAACGGTCTGTTGTTGCCACACTGCTTCCATTAGCCATGTCTGTAGGTATTAGTGCATGTCTGACCCTTTTAAAATAGCACCAGAGCTAATTGCATTGCTCCAATCCTGCGCGTCAGCATGCAACTTCTCATTTTGAGAAAACAGGTGATGTCTGCATGAATGCAACTGATAGACTTCTGAACATGAGCATGCTTTGACGCATATACAAAGCATGCTGAGACAAACAATACTTTATCACACAAGCACCAGCCGCATGCAAATTTTCCAGTGAAGGAAGTTTACAGACACACGTAGGGCAGTGTTTAATGGAGGCAATGTAACCGTCTATTTGATGTTTTTATTTTAGTCAAAACAGCACTGACTACGCCCTGTGGTAAACCACCAGGGGTGTGTGTGTGTTCTGCTTTAAGAAGACAGAGGTTAATTCTTAAAATGCATTGAAAATCTGCTCAGGAAGCTGGTTATGTTATATGTTGTTTCTCTGTTGTATGGAAATATAAAGGAACATTTGCATTGATTAATTTAGCACACACTTCTATTTAAAGCACTCGTTTGTGTCTGTTCGGCCACATTTACACTGTCAAAAGCATCTTTGGATGTGAGTATCAGGTATGATCATCAGGCTTTTGAGGAGTGTTTATTTCTTCATCTCTCAATTATCATTGCATTTATTTAAATATCATCTTACTAAGACATATTATTGAAGATATAGAGTGACTTTTATGTAAGTATCTGCTATACTGTTATAAAGATCTCATTGATTTCAGAATTTAATCTTACTTTTTGGCATAAAAATATCAGCGTTTGCACAAAATTACATATTTTTGCTCAGTTTGGGTGTTTTCCTCCATATTATCACTATATCAGACTATACGACCATAAAAGCATAACATAAAACACATACGCAAACAAATTTTAGATTTGTTAGTATATTGTATTATTTAATATTTTCACAAAACTATTCCATTGAAATTGATTTTTTCGACTATTATTTCATATATCAGGCTTTATAGGGTTAAAATGCATTGACAATCTGCTCGGCACACATAAAAATTGTACTTTAATGGCTAAGTCTTGAATTTCTTCTGTTGTATGAAGTGATTAGGGGACATTTGCATTTATTAATTTAGCACATGAGCATGCACTCATCTGCTGTCTGATAGGTTACACTGTCAGCCTGATTATTCCACTGCAAATCTTATTGCATGCATATAAGCGGCACATTTTTCACATCCAATTTGTGTCACTTTCGAATGTGGTGATCTGACATCCGATCATCTGACCTACATCTAAGCACTCATATTTGACAAAAACATTAGTAAATATGCAGACGTCAGATGTGTGCACGAGGCCTCGCAGTGTCATTTGTGTAATTCAACACATCCAAATGAAATGCAGAAAACGCAGCAGTAAAATCCATATTCATAAAGCCTCTGTTGTTCTGCTTTAATATGTCTCTATAATTCTCATACTACAGCACAGAAAACACAAGAAGTCATTATGTGCTGGGTAGTTATTTTACTTCCTCTTCTTGCATTGAGAGATTCCTGTAATATGACTGGACTGTTTGTGCACTATTGTGCTGATTTGACACTTTGTAAGAATATTTTTCATGTATTTCCTGTAAAAAAGGAGAAACCCCAAATGCGATCTGTCATTTGACTCCACTGTTCTCCTAGACAGCAATGAGATTATTACACAGAGAGCAAATAGAGACGTTTGAGACAGAATTATCTGGCTTCTCAGATGTTTCTCCTGCAAAAAACTCTCATATTTCTCACCTTATAGTCTCTCATGTGTCTCCTCAAGAGATCTCAGCAATGTCTCAAACTGTCTGTAGTCAAATGTCAGAGATCACATTATGAATATTTCTCATCGAATGCAATTCTGTATATCCTCTTTACTTTTGAAAACAAGGCATAAAGGGATAGTTCACCCACAAAATGAGAATTCTGTTATCATTTATTCACCCTCAGTTTGTAACCAACCTGCATGAGTTTCTTTCTTCTGCTCAACACACACACAATTTTTTTTTTAAATGTTGGTAACCAAACAGTTGCTGGTATCCATTAATTTCCATGGAAAAGAAAATACTATGGAAGTCAATGGAAAAAGATTCAAGACTGAAAAGCATCATCAAGTGCTAATCCTACATGTCCTTTAGGGTTTAAAATCATCTCAGGAGTTCAAAAACAATAAGGTTTCTTACATAAACATGAGTCATTCACAATATTTCTCAGAAAAGAGTCCATGCTGGAGTCACAGGACACATTTAAACTCGATCATGCCGTAATCAACAGTCTTTTACAGAAGTGTGCTTTTGAATGATTCAACTGAGCTTAAAACACAATGTGAATGCAGCTTGTGTTTAACACACACTTCACATACACAACCAAAGCAGAACAAGCTCTTTAGCTCAGGACGGGTTTCTGTCATTCCTCACTGCAGGTCAGCACAGCACAAACGAATGAAAGCAGTATGTTGCACATCAACCCTTTCAATGGGCACCAATAATGATCTCAGTGGGACAATATGACCATCTAGTGGTTGAACTGATGCTGCCACACAACTCACGAGAACTTCACAATTGGAGGGTTTTGCTTTCATTTATTTAGTTTAGAAAAATCCACACTTACTGTTACTATTGTGCATATTAAACGCTGCCAGATCACCATATTCACTGTAAGTCTGTATATGTTTATGTCAAATATTCCTAATGTCTTGACTATTTATGGGGAAGTCGTGGCCTAATGGTTAGAGAGTCGGACTCGTAATCGAAAGGTTGTGGGTTCGAGTCCCCGGCCGGCAGGGATTGTAGGTGGGGGGAGTGAATGTCCAGCGCTCTCTCCACCCTCAATACCACGACTGAGGTGCCCTTGAGCAAGACACCGAACCCACAACTGCTCCCCGGGCGCCGCAGCATAAATGCTGCCCACTGCTCCGGGTGTGTGTTCACTGTGTGTGTGTGTGTGTGTGTGTGTGTGTGTGTGTGTGTGTGTGCATTTGTTCACTACTCACTGCTGTGTGTGTGCACTTGGATGGGTTAAACGCAGAGCACCAATTTCGAGTATGGGGTATGCAAAATTAAAAGAATATATTACCTCCAAAATGAAAATTCTGTCTTGTATACTCACCCTCATGCTAATCTAGACTGCTGTTAAAAACATTATCAAGCTCCTATTCCACTATATTGCACTATATTCCCAATGTCCCGATGCAGTAGAACTGAATGAAGTACAACTGGAGTCATTGAAATATTGACATGCATTCATACTAAAAGGGAACATTCAACGTTCTCTCAAAGTTCTGTTGTTCCAGTAACTGTAATAGAAAGTTCATTTAGAGTTATCTGGTCTTTAATAATGTTCTCAAAACGTTATAGTGTCAAAAACATTGTTTATACTTTATTCATGGGATGTTTTATTTCCCTTGCGAGCTTTAACCATGGGTTTACTACAAATAAAACCAAAAAAACATGGTTCCTACTATAGTGAAACCATGGTAATCACAAATTAACCATGGCTTTGCAGTACCTACCACTGTTTAACCATGATATTTGTAGTAAAACTGTGGTTATACAAATGGTACTCAATACGCCAAAAAACATGGTTCCTACAATTGTATTATAATGAGGTTAATTTTCGTAAGGGTTCTGAAACATTTCAATTGGATGTTTGTTGAACGTTTTTTAAATTACATTCAAAAGTAATGAATTCATATCGTTTGCAAAATTACAAAAATCCCCCCCTAATGTTCAAGAAAAACATTTAAAAAACGGACGTTTAATGGGAAAACTAGCAAAACGTTCTCAGAGGGTGACTGAGATTGAGTGGTACTGTACCTTTAAGAGAGTCGCTCTCCTGTCGCGCACATTGTGTCGATACCGGTCCGCCGCTGTCGTGTTGTGTTTTCATTCTCGCTCTGTACCGTAATGTCTGCTCATTCCGCCGAAGAGCCGTTCCCGTTCCACGGGCTGCTTCCGAAAAAAGAGACCGGCGCTGCTTCATTCCTCACAAAATTCCCGGAGTACGATGGCCGAGGGGTGCTCATCGCGATCCTCGACACCGGGGTGGACCCAGGGGCCCCGGGCATGCAGGTAAATCGAGCCCGCGGCTGCGGTTCATCACTAGGCCGCAGTCGGTTTTCCTCCCGTTTAAGGGACCACAAATACTGGACGTTACCGGGACTCCGGTGTCATAATTCAACAAAGAAGCACTAACATATACGAAACAAATCAAGCTGAATAAAGCTGTTAAAAACATAAACTACACGTTTGAAAGGACAAGCTGTGTCATCCTCATCAATGGCTCTGACTTACAAAGGAGTACCATGGTAATACCACAGTTTCTTTGGACTACCATGGTATTTCTAAGCAACATTAGATGACAAAATACCTTGATAATTGAATATAGTAACAATGTACTCAATTAGATATCAAAGAACCATTGTATATGACATAGGCTGTGTTTCAAAATCTAGCGAGTTCCCTATATAGACAGCAATACCGAAATGCTGTCTATGTAGGGAGCAACTAGTTAGTGCTGTCAAACGATTAATTGCATCCAAAATAAGTTTTTGTTTACATAATATAAATGTGTGTACTGTGTATATTTATTATGTATATATAAAGACACACACACAGTATATATATTGAAAATATTTACATGTATATATTTGTATTATATATGAATATATTTAATATATAAAAAACTTTTTTTTTTTTTTTTTTTTTTTTTATATACAGGCATGTGTGTGTAAATATACTTAGTACACTACACACACATGATGCAAACAAAAACTTTTATTTTGGATGCAATTAATCGTTTGACAGCACTAGTGTTTTGTGTGTTATAGTTAGTGTTCACCATGATGGTAGTGTTGTTATCTTGATCTGTAAGTGGACCCAGCAGCTCTCGCTCACCTGTCAGCCGTTATTCTACACTACTGAGGGGTTTATGTGATGTATCTGTCTGTCCATCATCGTTTTTAAAAGAAGAATGATCCTGTAAAGCTCATATGGCAACACTTTGGATCATGTGAGCTGATTTGTGCCCTCAAACACAGATCTTTTATCATCAATATACAGCCAAGCGCATCCCCGCTGTGAATCTGATATGATTTGTCTGACTCCAGACTGATGCTGAACTGTATCTCATGCTCTTTCTTGTAGACTACGACAGACGGGAAACCCAAGATCGTGGATATCATTGACACGACGGGCAGCGGTGATGTGAACATGTCCAGTGTGGTGGAGGTTAAAGACGGGCTCGTGACCGGACTGACCGGACGCTCGCTCAGAGTAAGATTAAGGGTCATTCATCACAGTTCACACAAGCTTTCAGAGGCTCAGGTTACTAAAGCTATATCTGTGTGTGAACAGCACAATGATATGTTTGGGTCTTATATTTCACCCTAAAATCAAAAATAGAGGAAATAAGAGATGGTGTTATTCATTTAGAAAATGCAGCTTCTTTACATGTTTATGATGATTCTCAATGCAAAAATACCTTCAAAGAAAATTTTAATAGCGTCAGCAGTGAATCCATTTTATCCAAATCAAACTTGTATAGGTTTTTAGATTGCGCTTTTGTATCATTTCAGCTTGTTGTCCAGGGAACCTGTCATGGTGTGAACAAACCAAACAATACACAAAATATAGATTTATTTTCTCCTGATGTTTTCATTGCTCTTATTTCTTAGTACAATATTATCTGTGGTGGAGCTGTAAATAAAATTATTTAAATTCTGCTTAAAATTATAATTACAACAAAGATTACCATGATGTACAAATAATGTAAATAATGTAGTTTTTGGCCCTTTAAAAAAATAAATTGAAATGTAGAGTTTTTTGCCATTTGAGAGTGTCATGAAAAATAGAATAAAGCTAAAAGAAAAACATTATATATTATACATACACATACACACAAACACATTTTTGTCTCATATTTACATCATGTAGTTAAGCAATATCACACGAGTGCAAATGTGATACTAATCTTATACAGCAGTTCAGTAAATAAGAAGTTAATAGTGTTTTATTTTAGACACAATGTTGTCTGTTTTGTTTAATTTTGCCAACAACGCAGAACTGTTCGTCTCCAAGTGACACACAACTGCATTTCATTTCTTAATCTACATTTTGAATGAATTAATTTGTTTCGTTCAAATGGCTGATTCATTCAGGAGTGAAGTAAATGGTTCTTTATGAATTGAATCATTAGGCTCATTTGACTTGAAGCGGATCATCAGAATCAGATCGATCGGTGTGTGTCATCAAAGCACCGGGAGAGTGATTAGAGAGCAGATGACTCTGCGATGCGTTTGAATCTCTCTCGAGGTGCTTTGATGTCACACACCGATCGATCTGTGCAGCACCGCTTCAAATACAACGAGCCTAACGATTAAATTCATAAAGAACCATTTACTTCACTCCTGAATGAATCAGCCATTTGAACGAATCAAATGAATCAATAAATGACTCGATGACTTAATCATTAAGACATTTACCACCACCTACTGGCAGTTTTAGTTTATTATTTAGAGGATCATTTCATTAAAGAAATATTTTCATATATCCATAGTAATAATAATAATAGAGGTTATTAAAGATATAGTTCACCCACCCAAAAAATTAAATTTCGTCATCATTTACTCACCCTCAGGGTCCAAAAGAGTGTATGTAATAAATTTTATGTTGAATCAAACTAAATATTTCTTGCTGAAGCTACTTTTCGTCTGTTTTACACAACAATGAAAATCTTTCATGAATGCTTTACACAACAATGACTTTAAATTATAGGGAGTAATTTGTCAGCCAAATTTGATGTACGATTAATTAATCACCACATCATGTAATTAATTAGATTAAACATTTGAATCGCTTACCAGCCCTAATATATATATATATATATTTATGTGTGTGTTAATATATATTTATATTTATTTAAAAAAATACTATAATTATTTTATAAAAATATCTCTTTATATTGGGATGAAATATGAATCAGACCTGTTCTCCACAGGCTTTGTGAGCTTCACTCCTCTATATTTATTTTAATAACCAGACCGTAGTGTTTCAGTAGCACTAAAGGTTTCCCGTTTCTCTTCAGATTCCTGATGCTTGGGTGAATCCGTCTGGAAAGTATCACATTGGAATAAAGAACGGTTATGATTTTTTCCCTAAAGCTCTCAAAGAGAGAATACAGGTAACTTGATTATTTGACAGCTCTGATGTTATATGCACAAGTCGACTTCAAACAAATGCACATTTTGGCTTGTTTATTCATAATAACTCCATGTCTGGTGGTTCAGAAAGAGCGTAAGGAGAAGCTATGGGATCCGGCACACAGAGCAGCTCTCGCTGAGGCCAGTCGCAGGATAGAAGAGTTTGACCAGACTCACCCAAACCCATCACAGGTCAGCCTGCATGTGTGAATAAAAATGAAAACATGAGAAAATAAGCTGTTATCGTACGATGCTTGCTGATTGTTTTGCATGTTGAACATGGCTTAAAATAAATGTGTGTTTGTGTTGTCAGATGGAGAAGCTGCAGAAGGAGGAGCTACAGTGTCACGTGGAGCTGTTAGCAACCCTGGAGAAGAAGTACAGTGATCCAGGGCCGGTTTATGACTGTATATTGTGGCACGATGGCGTCACGTGGAGGTCAGAGCATTTCCAATTAAACCACCAGCTTTATAGTTCACCCAAAAATTAAAATGTAGATGAGTTTGTTTCTTCATCAGGTTTGTAGAAATGTGTCTCTGCATCAGTGTCTCAGCAATGGATGCTCTGCAGTGAATGGGTGCCGTCAGAATGAGAGTCCAAACAGCTGATAAAAACACCACAATAATCCACACCACTCCAGTCCATCAGTTAACATCTGGAGAACACAAAAGATGAAACACATCCAGCATTAAGATGCTTTAACTAAAATACGAGTCTATAATCCATAATAACGCTTCCTTCAGTGAAAAAGTGTTCTGGTCTGAATCAGGAGAGAAATCTACACAGATGCCAAAACAGTCCAGAAGAGCTCTAAACAAATATGATGTGAGACAACAGGAGATGCACTTTTCCACTGGAGGAAGCGTTATTATGGATTATGGACTCTTAGTCTTAATGCTGGATTTGTTTGAGCTTTTGTCTTCTCCAGATGTTAACTGATGGACTGGAGTGGTGTGGATTATTGTGATGTTTTTATCAGCTGTTTGGACTCTCATTCTGACGGCACCCATTCACTGCAGAGCATCCATTGCTGAGACACTGATGCAGAGACACATTTCTACAAACCTGATGAAGAAACAAACTCATCCTGATCTCAGATGGTCTGAGGGTGAGGATATTTTCAGTGCATTAGTAAGATGATTGTGTGTGTTTATGGTGTGTGTCAGGGCTGTGGTGGACACTTCTGAGACCGGAGACCTGTCGTCTTGCACCATCCTGAGCTCTTATCGAGAGAGACAGGAATATGCCACATTGGGATACGCTGAGATGCTCAATTACTCCATAAACATCTATGACGAGGGAAACACTCTGTGTATCGTCACCAGCGGAGGTGAGACGTATAATAATATGTGTCCCTGCAGCACAAAAGCAGTCATCAGTAACACAGGTATATTTGTAGCAATAGCCAACAATACATTGTATGGATCAAAATTATACATTTCTCTTTTATGTCAAAATCATTAGGATATTAAGTAAAGATCATGTTCCTACCATAAATATATCAAAACTTCATTTTTGATTAGTAATATGCATTGCTAAGAACTTCATTTGAACAACTTTAAAGGAGATTTTCTCAATATTTAGATTTTTTTGCACCCTCAGATTCCAGATTTTCAAATAGTTGTATCTCAGACAAATATTGTCCGATCATAACAAACCATACATCAATGGAAAGATTATTTATTCGGCTTTCAGATGTTTTAAAATCAGAAAATTGACCCTTATGACTGGTTTTGTGGTTCAGGGTATATTGTAAATGTATATCACTGAGAGGCTTTACACTGATCAGCGTGTGTTTGCAGGAGCTCATGGGACGCATGTGGCCAGCATCGCAGCGGGTCACTTCCCCGATGAACCCGAGCGGAACGGAGTCGCTCCCGGAGCTCAGATCCTGGCTGTGAAGATCGGAGACACACGTCTCAGCACAATGGAGACGGGAACCGGCCTCATACGAGCTGTAAGACACTCACTCACTGACACATCATTTTAGGAACTACCGTACTGACCCGAATACAAGACGACCCTAATTATAAGACTTTTTGGAAAAAGGCTTTTTGAAAACCAAATCTTGTATTTTATTAAGATTTTTGTTTTCTTAAATTATTTTCATATTGCATATTTTTTCCTATTTTAATTTGTTTTGAATGCATGGTAAATCCTGGTAAAATGTACCAACAATCACATTTAAAAAATATACACTTTTTGATACACCATAAAAATAACAGGTAGCCCATCTGAATTATATAACTATAGTAGCCTAGCAACATTTCATTATCAGTAGAAGTGAAATCTTATTGTAGCTTTCTTATCTGGGTTCTGTCTTGCGTTTTAAAATCACTTACAGAGGAAGTTTGTTCCCATCAGACTAACATGACTCCTGCTGCTGCAAGCTTTTCTTTTTCTTTTGTGTTCACTCGCGATCTTCTAACATTATTATAACATGCATTACATTACGGATTTCTTGGCACACTCGTTTTGTGTATTTGGCGCCACCTATTGTTGTGGGTGTATTATTAATAATATAATAATAATTCATTTAATTTATATAGCACTTTTCTTATTGACATGTCAAAGTCTAGACCCTGAATATAAGACGACTGTTTTTTTATTTGGGTCAATACGGTATTTAAACTCTGAAATCAGGGCTATTATAGGATTATTTATAAACTTTTATAATTTTTTTTTTTTTTAAATAAAAGTAAAAAATATAACCTTGAAGTTATTTTCAGCTGCCAAATCAACATTTCTAATTTTCATTCGTTTTTCGTCTAATATTTGTTTTATTTTATTTCAGCTTTATTTCAATTAATAAAGCAATTGTTAATAGTTTTAGTTTACTATAATAACGCTTAAATCACACCAAAAATGCCGGAATGTCACTCACTAGATACAAAATATCAAATCAAGTGTTATTTTTTAGCATATGTTTATTTTATATCGTTTGGTAGTGAGTGTTTTGAAAGGTGGCTATAAATAAACACTTTATGTATGTATGTATTTATTTATTTGTATGATGTTGATAGTTAATCAGGCTGGATGTTATGGACCAAAAATGATATCTCTGTATTTTTTTGCTGAATATTTGTGATGCATGGTATATAAATCTGAATTTTCTACAAAGTGGGCTAAATGTTTAGTTTTACAAAACCCTGTTACATTTGCCTTTTTGCTATTACTGCTCTCATAAAATTAAAATGACATGTTACATATCAAATTTAATGTCCAACAACAAATATTATAACAAAATGTAGATTTTAGTCAGAATTATTTAGCTCTATTTTATTGTACTCCAATAAATGACGCAGTCTGCTTCTTGAAAGCACTGTTTTGTGTGCTATTTTTATTTAGATGCGTGTGCAACATCAATGTAATGCTATATCTCTGTTTGCAGATGATTGAAGTCATAAACTATAAGTGTGATCTTGTGAACTACAGTTACGGGGAGGCGACGCATTGGCCGAACTCAGGGTGAGTCTCTCACTGCGCTTCTGATGACATTAGACGTGCAAAATACACAGACGAAGTCAAGTCACATGTATTTCTGTAGCTTTTATTCTCATCCGAAAGCGTCACTGCAAAGTTTAGTAATCGCTAGATTGTTCAAAGCACTTGTTTACTTGCATGGAGCATGACATTATGATCTAGGGCTGAGCGCTATATCAAGTTTATACGGTATATCGATATATTTTTATGATTTGTCTATATATAATTTGCTTTATTATATACATCTTAATCCCCCCAAAATTGTGAAAATATAGTGTTTTCTGTCAGTTCTAAGCATTTTCTGAATTATGGAGTGACAAAAATGATATACCCAAAATTCCCTCTGTAAAAACGTTTGACACTAATATGTAAAAAAATTAAATAAATTAAATCAGAATTTTGAAACTGACGTCATCCAGTGTTTAGATTTTTGTACTGGAAATTTATGCAAATTAGTGCATATTTATTTAAATAATGCCTCATTTGAATATCTAAACCTAACATTTTAGAAACCTTGTAATATAAAAAATGTTTGCAATTATCACTGTAATCGATCAGCTGGGTAAATATGGCAATTAGTTTTTTAGGTTGCAATGTTAGAATGTAATGTGATTTTAACCCTTTTTTGCAAATAATATGTGCCTACATGGTTTCATTCACTTTATTGGTTTAATCCAAATACAAAAATGTAGAAAATATCTAGATATATACACCGCAAATCAGCCAAAAAATACTGAGAAATGAGTTTTTGCTCATATCGCCCAGCCCTCTGATCCACGTCTGTGTTCTTCAGGAGAATCTGTGAGGTCATCATGGAGGCCGTCCAGAAGTATAATGTGTTGTTTGTGTCGAGCGCTGGGAATAACGGCCCGTGTCTGTCCACCGTGGGCTGCCCCGGAGGAACCACCAGCAGTGTGATCGGTAACGACCTAAAACTCACTCCTTCAGTTCAGATCATGATTGCGTTTACATACAATATTGCCTTATACACAAAACAAGCCATGACAAGAAATATGAACAATAACAAACTGATTTGCAGACAAAAATAAATGTTTAATTAATTTGTTCCATTGTTTTAGTTAAATCATGGCAACAAATTAAGAATTTTTACCTTCACTTTAGTAAAGTGGGGCAACATTGTTCTACGATTTACTAAATTAAATGAACAAATTAGTACATTGTGGCAATGATTTACCAAAACAAAGGAACAAATTAGTACAACTTGGCCACATTTTACTGAAACAAGTGAACATGTTAGTACAAAGTGGCCACAATTTAATACAATGAGAGAACTATTTAATACAGCATGGCCACTATTTACTAAAACAAGGGGACAAATTAATTTGACACAGCCATGATTTACCTAAAAAGAGGGAACAAATTCTTAGTTTGTGGCCTTTATTTACTAAAATGAGGGATGAATTTCTTAGAAAAAACTGAAGATGAAAAACTTAGCCACAGTTTACCAAAACAAGGGAACATATGCATGTATAAAATAGACATTTATCGTGTGTGTGTGTATATATATAATATATAAAACATCAGATCACTCCACCTTGGTATTTTGATCCAAATGTCCAATTACTTCAGGTATAAATGAATTCTTATAGATGTTTCTCTCTGCCCTGGGCATTAAATAACGTCTTCGAGAAGACAATAAGACAAACTGATCATTCAAAGGATGAGTAGCATCTTTCAAAATATAATATATATATATATATATATATATATATTAGTATAGTATAATAAAACAAATATATACTGAATGTGTGTGTATTTATATATACATAATAAATGTACACAGTACACATACATATATTATGTAAAAAAAACTATTATTTTGGATGCGATTAATCGTTTGACAGCACTAGTATTTTTCTGTTTAGAGTTCTAGTGCCCGTACCAGGATGTTATATTATAGATCAGCATACTTTCCACCAAGAACATGTAGACGATCTCCAGAATGGTCTGGCTCACACCACATATATACTTGATACCTGGATGACTTTTAATGATGTTGAAGGCAGCAGTTGTTTGTTTGGCCACATCATTCAGTCAGAAAGCACTGGTTTGATGGTTCCTGATGTGCAGGTGTGGGTGCGTACGTCACGCCGGACATGATGGTGGCCGAGTACTCGCTGAGAGAGAAGCTTCCTCCGAACCAGTACACATGGTCATCCCGTGGCCCCAGCACAGACGGGGCCCTGGGGGTCAGCATCAGTGCCCCCGGCGGAGCCATCGCCTCCGTGCCCAACTGGACGCTCCGCGGCACGCAGCTGATGAACGGCACCTCCATGTCCTCTCCCAACGCCTGCGGAGGAATCGCTCTGGTGCTCTCAGGTACAGATGCACTTCAGCCCGTTTCAACCAGAAATATCCAGCTCATTCAGAATGATATTAGTAGGGCTTCGATGATAAATCGATGCAGAATGGATTCGTGGATTGACTCTGTGATCCCTTATGACTGGTTTTGTGGTCCAGGGTCACATATTGTCCTAGACATACATTTGTGCTCTTATTACTGATTTGTGTGTGTTTGTCAGGTCTGAAGCAGAACGGCGTGCGGCCCACAGTGCCGGTGGTGCGCAGGGCTCTGGAGAACACGGCTCTGAAAGTGGAGGACATAGAGGTGTTTGCACAGGGCCACGGCATCATTCAGGTACTGAGGAGCGGAGCAGTGATGCTCATTATGCATGCATTCGTGTGTTCATGACCTTTGTCTTGAATGGTCTTTGTGTGATGCGCAGGTGGATCGGGCGTTCGACTACCTCATGCAGCACGCGTCCCTGTCCACCAGCAGCCTCGGCTTCACTGTGACTGTGGGATCGCAGCGAGGCATCTACCTCAGGGACCCGACCCACGTCACCGGACCGTCCGATCACGGGGTCGGCATCGAACCTGTGTTTCCAGAGAACACGGGTACATGCTACGCTTCATAGTGGAGCTGAATGCAGTGGAGAATATGTTCACAGATCTTTCACAGTTTGAACTTAATTAGGTTAATGCCAGAACAAGCATGAAGTTATCACAGTTCATTATTGACCTATTTAACCTGGACTGATTTTGAACAAGCAGCTGTGATTCTGGGGTTATTATCGTTATTGACAAAAAAAAACAACAAAACATTGTTATAAAAGAACCATTAACTGAAATAAACATTAACTGAGATAAAATATGAAACACTTTATTTTAGCTAGTTCCCAAGGTGATTACTTTTAAGTACTAAAATATCTAAATAAACTAAAAAGTAAAACTTTTAAAAATATGTAGACATAAAAAAAAAAAAAAGATTGGCAAAAACGAACAACAAAATTACTAAAACTTTAAATGAAATTACAATTAAAACAGAAAAATCTAAATATTGGCAAAAACTATGATAGTGTCGATCTGTTATTAAAATAGCAATGACGCATATGAGAGACTTGACTCCATTTATTCTGATAGAGTTTGATGTTAACGTTGCAAACTAATGATGCAATGCTCAAATAATCATCAGAATATACAATATACACCAGTATTGAGTACAATAATCAGTTTTTGATCAGTTATGGTTTAAAGGTTTGAGGTCTGTAAGTGTTTTTTTATGTTTCTGAAAGAAGACTACTCTGCTCAGCAAGGCTGCATGTATTTGATGAAAAATACAGTAAGAATTGTGAAATTATTACAATTTAAAATAGCTGTTTAACATAATTTATATATTCTAAAGTTTGTGGTAAGAATTTTTCTTGCATGAAAAATTTTGAAATATTATAATTTAAAATCACTGTTTTCTATGTGAATATTTCTGTGATGCACAGCTGTATTACTGCAGTCTTCAGTGTCACATGATCTTCAGAAATCATAATAATATACTGATTTACTGATCAACAAACATTTCTGATTATTATTAATGTTGAAAACAGCTGTGTTGCACAAAACGCATTTTGCATTTTATTTTTCAGGATTCACAGATGAATAGAAAGCTCAAAAGAACAGCATTTATTTGAAATAGAAATCTTTTGTAACATTAAAAATTACTTTACTCTCACTTTTCATCAGTTTAATGCATCCTGGATGAATAAAAATACACATTTCTTTCAAAACAAACCATTTTTAGCCATGTGTGATGGATTGTGGGGTGTTTTTTTCTCCAGAGAACTCAGCCCGTATCTCGCTGCAGCTGCATCTGGCTCTCGTCTGCAACGCTACATGGGTTCACTGTCCGTCGCACCTGGAGCTCATGAATCAGTGCAGACACGTCAACGTCCGCATCGACCCGCAGGGCCTGCGAGAGGGGCTGCACTACACCGAGGCACGTCCACAGATCCAATCCACGCTCTCACACTCTTTGATCATCCTGAGCTGCAATAATGATAAAAGTGTGTGTGTTTTCCAGGTGTGTGGATACGACACGTCGGCTCTCAGCGCCGGTCCTCTCTTCAGAGTGCCTATAACGGTTATAATCCCTGCGAGGTACGTCCCACTGCTCTGTTCCGTTTGTATCTGAGCTGGGAGGTATGTCGAGTTTATACTATATATCGATATTGTTTTTTTTTTATAAGCGATATGATATGAGGCAATGCCGTTTATATTAGGGGTGTAACGATACATGTATTCGTACTGAACCGTCACGGTTCGGTGCATGAGGCCTTACAACAAAAACAGGCAATTCACCCTCAATCAGAAGGTGGTGCCCGCAGTAATGCAACGCTGTTTGATAACCCCCACAGCTAGACAGTGACCATGTGCTGATTCTGAACACGTCTCTCACTGACAAGGGAGTATACTTTAAAGGCTTGCGTTGAAATCGTATCGAACCGTGACCCCAGAAATATTTCCATTTTGTTGTCAGAAGTGCATGAGCTTTCTGCTTCGTTATTCTCCACTAAACTTCATTGAACGAGTGCCGTCGCACGCCAAACAGACGGAGCGCAATAACTCATAACACATAAATATACTTTTCGCTGAAATATTTGTAGTTGGACAATTAATGTGACGTATAATTTTAAACCTGCAAGTCTGTTTTTATGATAGCACTAACTGTAAAGTGACTGTAATGGGGTAATCAAAATAGCCTAACACAACTCTGTGCTTATTTATTTTCATTTTTAGTTTAGTGAAGATAACTTCCGCTTTAAAAGCCTTATTTGTGTTTTTAGATTGCAATGTTACAAGGTTAGAATGAAATGTGATTTTAACCTTTTTTTGCACATAATATAAAGGCTTACATGGTTACATTCACTTTATTTGTTTTCATAATGTATGGTTTTGTTGGACAGCATTGGGCAGTAAGGGAAATGTATATATTAAATACAGATTTTTTTTTCATGCAAATACAAAAATTAAATACCGAGATGTATACCGTATGTTGCAAATCGGCCAAAAAATACCGAGATATGAATTTTTGCCCATGTTGCCCAGCCCTGATCTGTGTTTCTGCTCGCCTGTGACATGTGTTTGTGTCTTATAGAGTAGCTGACAGTCGCAGTCAAGAGATCACGTTCACAGACGTCCACTTCAGACCAGGACAGATCCGACGGCATTTCATTACCGTCCCTCATGGAGCATCATGGGCAGGTAATCCGAGCGAGAACGAATGATGCATCACTGCAGTCTAGGGATGTAACGATATCAAAATCTCACGGTACAATTATACCTCGATATGAAGTGGAGAGGACAGTAGTTATTGCCATATTTAAAAAGACAAATGAAGACTTGGAAAAAAAAGAAAAGAATTTTGTACATTTTAAAGTTAAATTATTCTATCTACTGCACTGAGAGTTCAGAATTAAGAGCTGCAACCCACGTGCTTCACTAAGAAAACTTAAGTCAGAAAAAAGTCAGTGAATTGACTTCTTCCTGAACTATAAAGGGGACTCAACCCTCTTTTTATTTGTGACATACTGTCTCAGTCTACATTATTCACATTGGTGTTTTAGGAAACCAAACATAATAATAACAACAGTGACAGTAATAGCCATATATTGTAAAACAACTGCACTGTAAAATGAATATTTCAGAGTTATTTTATTATTATTTTTGCTTTACACTATAGTAGGGAAATTACAATACTACTTTCCTAATTTCTACACTTGCATTTAAACCGCTAACTGTCAGTAATTCATTCTGCACTTTAGGCTTTTATTTTGAAGGAAAACTCCAGCTTCAGTGAAAACAGGCTTATAAAAACACATCTCGCTGCAAATCTAGTGAAATACGATATTGATAATACCGTTACATCCCTACTGCAGTCTCACCCAAACATAGATCTAATTATTCTGTTTCTTTCAGAGATCTCATTAACGTCTCACTCTGGAGACGTGTCGTCAAAGTTCGTCCTGCATGCGGTTCATCTGGTGAAGCAGCGAGCGTATCGAGCCAATGAGTTTTATAAGTTCTCATCTCTGCTGGAGAAGGGCTCGCTCACGGAGGCTTTTCCTGTGCTGGTACACAATACACAAACTATCACACAGTGGAGGCCAAAATGATCAGAACACTAGTATCTCCAGCAGCTAAAAACGGCTTTTAAGTCAGTTATTTGTATCTTTTGCTGTAGTGTTCTGATCATTTTGGCCACTGCTGCAAATATTTTATATATGTTGTTTAATTCTAGTGTTTCTGTGTCTATCGGGTCACATGTTCATCTGCGTGTGTCTTTCTCAGCCAGGACGGACTCTGGAGCTCTGTGTTGCTCGCTGGTGGGCGAGTCTCGGGGATGTCACTATTGATTATGTAATTTCCTTCCATGGGCTGGTGACATCACCTTCTCCTATTCATATCGTGAGTATCTTTAGGATTTAATAGCAGAAGCAGAAATAAATTAATACTTTTATTCATCAAGGATGCATTAAATTAATTAAAAGTGAGAGTAAAGACATTTATAATGTAACAAAAAATTTCTGTTTCAAATAAATGGTGTCCTTTTGAACTTTATATTTATCAAATAAATGCATCACAGTTAATATTGTGCAGCACAACTGTGTTCAACATTGATAATAATCAGAAATGTTTGTTGAGCAGTAAATCAGTATATTATTATGATTTCTGAAGATCATGTGACACTGAAGACTGGAGTAATGATGCTGAAAATACAGCTGCAGATCACAGAAATAGATTACAGTTTAACACATATTCACTTAGAAAACAGCTGTTTTAAATTGCAATAATATTTCACAATTTTTACTGTTTTTGATCAAATAAATGCAGCCTTGATGAGCAAAAGAGACTTCTTTCAAAAACATTAAAAAAAGTCTTAACAAACCCAAACTTTTAATCAGTATACATGTAAACCTCTTTACAAAACTCTCTCTGTCATTTAGTTTCATTGTTTTACATCAGATTCATGAATGCCTCTTGTTTCGTGTGTTTCTGTATCTAGCACGCCTCTGAAGGGATTTCTAGTTTTGAGGTTTGTTCTCCACTGAGATATGAAGACGTTTCCCCAACAATCACACTGAAGAACTGGGTTCAGCCTCTCAGGTAAACACACACATCTCACAGATCACCAGTTAAATGCATTGCAAAAAAATTCCCAAGCACCCTAAAGCCTTTTTAAGCATCATAGCATCCTGATCTAGCGTGCATACTCACGTTTACTGACAGAATGATGTTCAGTGAAGCCCATAAATACAGTTTAAGTGGGGACTGAAGTGTTTTATGGCTCTTTGATCATAAGGGACCTTCAGAAGACGAAGAGCTCCCAGAGGAGACAAATGTGTTTAAATACTTTATAAGTGTTCATGAAATATGCATGATTAACTGTGTGTTTCTCCTCGACAGGCCTGTAAGTGCTAAAATAAAACCCCTCGGTGCCAGAGATGTGTTACCCAACAACAGACAGCTCTACGAGATCGTCCTCACGTATAATTTCCATCAGGTGGTTTATGTTGTTTCCACAGTGTTTCTGTGTTTTCATGGTTGATTTATTGTTTGTTATTGAGTTATTGGTCTTGTTTTTCCAGCCCAAGAGTGGCGAGGTGACACCCAGCTGTCCGCTGCTGTGTGAGTTATTATACGAGTCTGAGTTTGACAGTCAGCTCTGGCTCCTGTTTGACCAGAACAAGAGGCTCATGGGCTCTGGAGACGCTTATCCACACCAGGTGAGCAGAACACCACTGATGATGCAAACCTGCTGAACTGCAGTCGGCGGGTGGGTGGAGGGTGGTGAGTCGGTGGGTGGGTGGTGAGTCAGCGGGCGAGCGAGTGGTGAGTCAGCGGGCGAGCGAGCGGGTGGTGAGTCAGCGGGCGAGCGAGCGGGTGGTGAGTCAGCGGGCGAGCGAGCGGGTGGTGAGTCAGCGGGCGAGCGAGCGGGTGGTGAGTCAGCGGGCGAGCGAGCGGGTGGTGAGTCAGCGGGCGAGCGAGCGGGTGGTGAGTCAGCGGGCGAGCGAGCGGGTGGTGAGTCAGCGGGCGAGCGAGCGGGTGGTGAGTCAGCGGGCGAGCGAGCGGGTGGTGAGTCGGCGGGCGAGCGAGTCGATGAATGAATTTTCATTCAGACAAGGGGGCGGCAATATGCTAATGTTTCATGTTGACGTCAACATGAAACGGCTTGGGATTCGTGTAAAAAACGACTCGTTTCAATGATTCAGACTCGACTCTTTCTTTTGAGAGACAATAACTTTATACACGGTGCACTTTCAGATTTAAAACTTTGCAGGATGTTTTCATTCACTTACACACTGCATGAAAGCTCATCTTCAAAAATCCATGATAAGGGGCACTTGGAAAAAAACCAAACAGAATAGAACACTTTCTCATCCTGTTTTAATTAAGTGCAATAACAAGCAGGTGTTTTGCAATTGATGAGGTTGGGTTGCAGTATTTATTTGAGCTGTTGTTCGTCTGTGGCAGTACTCTCTGAAGCTGGAGAAGGGCGACTACACGGTGCGTCTGCAGGTGCGTCACGAGCAACAGAGCGAGCTGGAGCGTTTGAAGGACCTGCCGTTCCTCGTGTCTCACCGTCTCTCCAACACTCTCTCACTGGACATCTACGAGACGCACCGCGCCGCAATGCTGGCCAAGAAGAAGGCCAACTCCATCACACTGAGCCCCGGCGCGTCGCAGCCCTTCTACATCACAGCCCTGCCCGACGACAAGTGAGTGTCCCTACAGCCCAATGTTGGGGAAAGATACTTTTAAAAGTAATGCATTACAATATCACGTTACTCCCTTAAAAGTAACTAATTATGTAACTTAGTTACTTTTTATGGAAAGTAATACGTTACGTTACTTTTGAGTTACTTTTTAAATCTTGTTTGTTTTGTAATATAAAAAGTTCTTTCACAAATGTGTTTCAGGATCCCTAAAGGAGCCGGACCCGGCGGATACATCACCGGCTCGCTGGTTCTGCCCAAGAGCGAGTTCGGCAAAAAAGCCGTGAGTCGTCAGTCTCTTCAAACACAGTGTTGATTCAGCTCATCTGTAGATCTGCATGTTGTTTTGCTGCTGCTGCTGTTTAATGTGTTTCTATAGCTCAGTCTCGCACACATGTAGGGGTGTGCAGTACTGACAAAAAATGATTCTGGGCAAAACACTGCATTTTAATCACAATCCAAACAAAGATGCAGCATACATGCAGAATGAGCAGTTTTTAATCTAAATTAGCAACTGTATAATATAATTAAAACAAAAACAGAATGGTCTGCCTTTAGTTTTGTGAAACTATACTACATAAAACATATCTGAACAAAAACAGCAGACGAGCTGAATGAGACAGATTCACTCTCTGCCAGCAGGTGGCGCTCATGAACAGCAATGATACAGTGTTTACCGCTGTAAACAAAGCAGAGCTGCGCTTATGAACTCTACTTTAATATGCAGGGCTTGACATTAAGCATTCTCATGTGGTTGTCCTTCGGACCAGTAAATTTGTCATTTACTTGTCCGAGTATAAAAGTTACTTGCCCGGAGAGAAAAAAAAACGAATTATTGAGTTATAAATATAATTATTTATTGTGGTTATAAATTTTTTTTTTTAGTTTTAGTTAGATTTTTCTTTTTTAATAAAATAATAAAAAAAATAAAGTGTGATTATACTGTTATATTTTAACATAAAAAGGGAGTATTAATTACAAATACAATTATTTTATATTAAACTTAAAAATAAAATGCTAATTTACTTTTTATTATATATAAATTTTCAAACTTACATTTTTTATTTTTTAATTAGAGTTAAATTTAATCAGACAATTAGTATAATAAGACATTTGGGCTGTAACCAAACTAATGAAATCAGTATCAACAAAATTTATCTTTGCAATGCAGAGGAAACACAGAAACTGCATCTGAAATAAAACGTTGAAAACTGATATTTTAAATTATTTAAAAAATTAAAAAATACTGTATATGTGAAATTAAAACCACCAGTAGGTGGCATCAAGTCACTGTTTATAAGTGAGTCATTGCGACTGAACCGAATCATTTAAACAGTTGATTCATTCAGGAACGAATCACCGTCATGTTGCTCAGAGACACAAAACAGTGCTGTGGCTGTGTTTGGAATGATTTTTGTTGTTGACAGCGCAAAAACAGGCAATAGGGTGTCTAAAACGTAAGTCTCAATGTTAACTTCTTGTTTATTGAACGGTTACATAAATTCAGTATCACATTTGCAAGCATGCAGATATTTCAGTAAAACAGTCATGTGATAACTATCATATAGAAACCTTAACATTTTTGCCCCATATATTGAATCTAACTGCAGTCTGCTAGTCCATATCACACAATGAAAGTGTGGACTATCAAGACCTGTTTTGTTTTTTTGCAGAGTGATTGAGAGACTCAATGTCAGCTTCCACATCATTAAAACAACCATGATACGGTTCATATGGCACACCCCTGCTCACATTGATTTGCTTCTGTTCTCTGTCTGATCAGCTTGTGTCGGTCGTGTTTCACTCAGAGAATCTGATCATTGTGTTCTGTGCTTCACAATGACTCCAGCTTATTACCAGTCCAGTAACAAAAAAACAGCACTGCGATACAAAAGCATGTTTATCAGCTTTATTCCTTTCCACTGTCATGGTGCTGGTGAACAATCTAACTACCAAGTTCAACATTTACGTTTAGGCATTAGGCAGATGCTTTTATCTACAGAGAATTACACTGCATCTCAGTTATATATCAGTCTTCTGAGAGCGTCCAGTATGGGTGTGCGATTTATATATTGTCTGCAATAATATAGTAATTGTTTTTTTTAACGATGTACGATTTGACTTTGAGTATTTTTCAAAAATCATTCAAAACACCCCTACGCTTACATGAAGCGCATTGAGAGTGCATTCTTTCACTACATGATTCAGTGTAATAAATGCATTTAGAATGATCACAAATTCAAGACATGGGGTCAGAAAATTTATATATTTATACCTTCATATAGTTAATTAATTTCACACAAAGAGTGCCTTTTTTCTCTACAAATTACCATTATTATAAATGTGATATTGATTTTCTACAACGGTTCAACAAACAAGTTAATTAAGAGACTTATGTTTTATACGCCATATTGCCTGTTTTTGCACTATTTTGACAACAAAAATCATTCCAAACACAGCCACAGCACTGTTTTGTGTCTCTGAGCAACATGACGGTGATTCGTTCCTGAATGAATCAACTGTTTAAATGATTCGGTTCAGTCGCAATGACTCACTTATAAACAGTGACTTGCTGCCACCTGCTGGTGGTTTTAATTTCACATTTAAAGTATCTATTCAACGTTTTATGATTAATATCAAAACATTATTTATGCATTTGTAATTGCAGGTTAAATGCATTAAACAGTGTGTAAATACATCTAAACGCCTCTTCAGATGCAGCTTCTGTGTTTCCTCTGCTTTGCAAAGATGAATTTTGTTGATACTGATTTAATTTGCTTGGTAACAGCTCAAATGTCTTATTATTCTAATTCACTGATTAAATGTAATAAATTGACTCAAAAGATAAAGCACACTTTTAGAAAAAATGGCTTTATAAAGGTAAAAATGCCCATAAAATGTAAAAATCTATTTAAATTTATTGGAGAAGATTAATTTCTATCTGACCATCACACAGAATATGAAGATTATCAAAAACTTTAGGAGTCAGCTGTCCATGGCAGTCCTTAAGATACCAGCACAATAACACACTCAGCAAAATGTCATCTAATTATCGTTATCAATAAAATCCAAGAAAACATTGACTATTTTCTGTCAACATCGCACACCCCTAGCGTCCAGCACCGTTTCAGTGATGAAGGGCTGTGTGTCTCTGAGTTTCAGGGCTCGTTTAATGGGGTTTTTACTCTCACTGTCCTGTATAAGATCATCCTGTACTGCTGCACCTTACAGTGAATCATGATGATGATGTGAAGGAGTAGAGGGCAGAGGATAGAGAGGACAGAGTGTGTGTGTGTGTGTGTGAGATTCTCTCTCTGATGTGTGTTATTCTGACCAGCAGGGACAAGCTTCAGCCAAACGACAAGGAAAATGTAAAAAGGTACTGGACGGATAGAGAAAGAACAGAACTTTTGCTTTTTAATGCATTTATATTGCAGGGGCCCGATTAAATGGCTTATTTAATAACAATATTATATGAATAATACAAACCCTGAATTCTCACACACACACACACACACACACACACTAGTGCTGGGCAGCATGACCAATACATTGTTTTTGCTGGAAACCCAACCAAAAGATGGTTTATATATTCAGTAAACGCGTGTTATTGTCTGTTTTTGATAAACTAGTGATAATTCAATTATTTATCTTCTGTTATTATTCAGAACTTGATGGACTCAGAACAGAAGATTCATAAGATTTAGGTTCATATCAGTGACTCGTTTGAATCGTCATCACTCTCAATAATGTAAATCAGTGCTTCTTGTCAAATTTTCAAAGGGTCCCCAGGATGATTTAAAAGTATTTAAATTAATTTAATATATTGAAATAATCTCAATTTAAAGATGATCTAAATTAAAAAAACATTAACAAAATCATGTTTCTTATTTCCCCCAAAATTGTGGAAAGTTAATATTATTACAATAATAATAAGTCATGTTAAATTTTTTATAATATTAATAAGTATTATTATTATTATTCCCAAAACTGTGGAATTGTAAGATTATTATTAATAATAATAATAATCTAATATTATTTAATATTTTAATTAAAATATTTTTATATTTAATACATTTATATATTTTGGGGGGGCCCTTTAAATATTGTTGTTGGACAGTTGGGGTCTTCGAGTTGAAAATGTTAATCAGAACCACAGATGTAAATAATAAACATAACTGACCATTAATCTACAAGTAGAATATATATGATCAAACCGTCCAGCTCTCTCTCTCTCTCTCTCTCACTCACACACACACACACACACACACACACACACACACACACACACACACACACACACACACTTCAGTGTCTAATCCATATGAAGAGACAGTGCAGATGGATTTGAGGGATTGTGGGTAATGTGATACAGCAGTATCATCTCTGGTGTTGCTCTCATGCAGGATATCGTGCCATTCTTTTACCACCTGGTTCCTGCTCCCAACAAAACCAAGAATGGAAAAGGAGAAAAGGAGAAGGATGCGGAGAAGGAGAAGGAGAAGGACGTGAAGGACGAGTTCACCGAAGCGCTGCGAGACCTAAAGATCCAGTGGATGACCAAGTCAGTTGCACTCATTGATTTGCACTCATTAACTTGCTTGTTTTGATAGTCGGTGTTTACGGTGTTATCCCATTCAATCCCACTGGTCACAATAGTGACCGTAAAGAAGGTTTTCATTTATAAAGATCTAAAAATCTAACTGACTGGGGTTTTAGTGCATTTCCTGCAAATATGTGACCCTGGAGCACAAAACCAGTCATAAGGGTCAATTTTTTTAAAATTGAGATTTATACATCATTGATGTATGGTTTGTTATGATCGGACAATATTTGTCTGAGATACAACTATTAGAAAATCTGGAATCTGAGGGAGCAAAAAAATCTAAATATTGAGAAAATCTCCTTTAAAGTTGTTCAAATGAAGTTCTTAGCAATGCATATTACTAATTACGGTAGGAAATTTGTTGGGGCAGTCGTGGCCTAATGGTTAGAGAGTCGGACTCGTAATCCAAAGGTTGTGGGTTCGAGTCTCGGGCCGGCAGGGATTGTAGGTGGGGGGAGTGAATGTCCAGCGCTCTCTCCACCCTCAATACCACGACTGAGGTGCCCTTGAGCAAGACACCGAACCCCCAACTGCTCCCCGGACGCCGCAGCATAAATGCCCACTGCTCCGGGTGTGTGTTCACGGTGTGTGTGTGTGTGTGTGTTCACTGCTCCAGGTGTGTGTTCACGGTGTGTGTGTGTGTGTGTGTTCACTGCTCCAGGTGTGTGTTCACGGTATGTGTGTGTGTGTGTGTTCACTGCTCCAGGTGTGTGTTCACGGTGTGTGTGTGTGTTCACTGCTGTGTGTGTGCACTTTGGATGGGTTAAATGCAGAGCACGAATTGTGAGTATGGGTCACCATACTTTGCAGTATGTATTAAAAAAAAAAAAAATACTAAATATCTTCATGGAACATGATCTTAATATCCTAATGATTTTTGGCATAAAAGAGAAATGTATAATTTTGATCCATACAATGTATTGTTGGCTATTGCTACAGATATACCTGTGCTACTTAAATACAGTATACACACACATACTATGTAAACAAAAACTTTTATTTTGGATGCGATTAATCGCGATTGATCGTTTGACAGCACTACTAATTACAAGTACTTAAATTTTGGAATCGGATTACGTAATCCAGATTACATGTAATCAGTTACTACCCAGCTCAATGGTGATATTGGTATTACTGGTGTTGTCACTCGTCGATTAACCAGTGGGAAAATTTCCTCATGGTCACAAGCCTAGTTTTGATGAGTGCATGTCTCTGTCTATCCTCAGGTTGGAGAGCAGCTCGCTGTTCGAGGAGCTAAAGGAGGCGTTTCCCACACACCTGCCTCTTCATGTCCAGAGACTGCATCAACTGGACTCAGAGAAGGTACACACACACAAACTCTGTCTCTCACACACACACACACACACACACACAAACTCTCTCTCTCTCTCACACACACACACACACACACAGTGCCTGACAGACGCTCTTCTGTCTCCTCAGGAGCGTATGAAGCGTCTCCCAGAGATCGCAGCTGCAGCCGATGCAGTGATGTCTCACATCGACCAGACCGCACTCGCCGTCTACTTCACCATGAAGATGGATCCACGGCCCGACGCCGCCTCCATCAAGAGGTGCTGAGCATCATCAGTCTCTGATGGAGCCTTTTACTGTTAGAAAATATTTTGTCTAATTGCAATTATATTGTCATGTATAGTGCCCCTATTATGGGTAATGAAAGGTTCATATTTTGGTTTTGGGAGTCCCCAACAACAGGTTGACATGCATGCAAGGTCAAAAAACACTTTCATTGTCTTATATGCATTTATTTTTTACCTTGCTTGCTCAACGACTCCCAAACGATTCACTCAATGATTCATTTTTCCAAGCCCCTCCTCTGTGACGCTAATCAGCGGTGATTGGTTGATTTCATTTAAAGCAGTGTTTGTGAGGCAGTGCTGCTTTGTGTTCAGCGTTACCAGGGAAACCGCTCCAAAAGCGGCACCTAGTGGCAAGGAATGAATCTGCATTTTCATTCAGACCAACAAATGTGCCGCAATATGCTAATATGCTAACGTCAACATGAAACGGCTTGGGATTGGTTTTAAAAACGACTCGTTTCAATGATTCAGAGCCGACTCTTTCTTTTGAGAGACAATAACTTTATACACGGTGCACTTTCAGATTCAAAACTTTGCAGGATGTTTTCATTCACTTACACACTGCATGAAAGATCATCTTCAAAAATCCATAATAGGAGCACTTTAACATTATTTATTGTTGTAATAGTTTAAACAATGTTTTAAAAATTAAGACAGTTTATAAGCAATAGATTACCATTTTACTGGTAATTAAAAATATTCTTATTAATAATAATAGTAATAATAAATGGTATTATTGTTATTATTATTAATGTAATAATAATTTAAACAATGTTTTAACACCATCAAGGCTCAGAAATGTAGCAAGGACATCATTAAAATAATCCACGTGACATCAGGAATTCAACTGTAATTTAGGACTGTGTGAGGATCCTTGCTGTCTGTGAAGGATCAGAGAGCTCTCGGATTTCATCAGAAATATCTTAATTTGTGTTCTGAAGATGAACGAACGACATTTTTGAGTGACCTGTCCCTTTAAAGTGAGTGATGTGGTGTTGTTGCAGTGAGATGGAGAAGCAGAAGGTGTCTCTGCTGGATGCGCTCTGCAGGAAGGGCTGCGCTCTGGCGGATCAGCTGATGCAGACGTCTGCGCAGGAGGGTGCTAGTGCAGATGAAGTGGGCAGCTCCGAGGAAGAGCCGCAGGCCAAAGCACTGACCGACACCTTCTGGGAGCTGCAGAAGTGGGCAGAGCTCACTGACTCTAAGGTAAAGAGCGCAGGTGTTTACAGGTGTGCTAGTTATTTGTTCACTGTAATATGTGACCCGTGCTGGCAGAATGAGTTTGAATGCACACGGTCCTCTTCTAGCGATCCCAATGCTCCAAATAGTAATTAAACATCTTTTTCTTTGCTCACTTCTGAACGACCGCTGCTGCTTCTCAAGTTGTAGGTCTATTGTTGTAATCTGTTATGTCTTACATGAACGCTTAGTTAATGGTTGGGGAAAAATCTGATGCGTAACAATATATTAGATCATGCATTACAGTAGGTCTTAATATAGATATGTCTCAATGTTAATCAAACATTAAAAGAAAAGACAAAATCACTCTCTGCTCTTGATTACACTACTGTTTATTTGCATCTTTCTTCTTATTTTTAATATCAAAGATAAAATAAAAAATAGCTATATTGTGATAATATATAATAATATAGTTATTATTATTAAGAAAAGCTCAGTCATTTTTTTGTCCGATTCCAGCAAGTCATATATCATTTTGAAGTTATTTTAATGGACAATGTTAAAATAAACAGAAACTCAGTTTGCCAGCACTGGTCTCACATTTCATTTGATGTGAGGATATCTTCTTTGCAGGTTCTAGCATTTTCCTACAAACACGCGCTGGCAAGCAAAATGTACGCGAGAGCCTTGAAGTTTGCGACTAAGATCGTCGAGGAAAAACCCAGCAAAGAGAACTGGAAGAACTGCATACAGGTAAGAGTTTCTGAAAGACGTCTGCATTTATTTGATCAAAGATACAGTAAAACTGTGAAATAATATTACAATTTAAAATAGGTGTTTTCTATGTGAATATCTCTTAAACTGAATTTTCAGCATCATTACTCTTCAGTGTCACATGATCCTTCAGAAAAGAAAATTCATTATGACCAAAAAAAAAAATGCATGTTATGAGATACTAAGTCAGAATTATGTGAGAGAAAGGCAAAATTATGATACAAAGTCAGGAGATATATGAGATGTTATGAGATACTAAGACAAAATTGTGAGATACTACTTAATTACAAGAAAAGGTCAAAATTATTCTGCATAATTCCACTGAATAATCAGTGCAGTAAACGTGTCTGAAGTTCTGTTCTCCTGTAATAAAAGATGATTTGTTGTGCGTCTCTGCAGCTGATGCGCTCTCTGGGCTGGATGCACTGCGTCTTGTTCTCTGAGAACTGGCTGCCCATCATGTACCCGTCTGACTACACACCCTTCTAAAGTCGTTCGTATTTAACCGAGGAGACTTTTAATGCCTTCTGGAGACCATCAGGAACCAAACACCTCATATCACACGGTCCTTCATGGATCCCACAATGCCTTTCTGTGCGGATCACAGCACTGAACCCACAGTTCTCATCCTACGGCTTGAATCACATTGCTGTATTTCACTGGGATTCTTCATCATCATCTTTCTCGTTTTATTAAGAGGAACTTGTACAATAACTTGCATTATGTTGTTACTAGACATTTGCACAGTGGACATTTTTCCCTCAACAACAATAACAGCGATGAACTGCTCAATACAGAAAACATCGAGGCAATATGATGGACATCCAGTGGGTAAAACGTCCAGCTCGTTTCACCCTAAATTCAAGGAAAACTAACTTTATTTCAGCTTTTTGTTTTTATATTTTGGGGTGAGATAATATTTTTTATTCATTTTGTGATTGGCCCTTATATAAGTCAAATGTATGCATGTTTTATAAAGACACAAGGGTCGTTTCATGTTCATGGCTTTCAATCTTGTGCCGTTCTGAAGAAAGTCTGAGCTTTTGTGTGATTGAAAGTCCAAGTTTTCTCCATTTCTGAGCCTGGACTCCAATATTTCTTTCTGAATCTGTCGTTTCGGTGTGTAAGTGAAAGGGAGATTGTCATGCTTTATTTTAGCGTTGTGCGTCTGGAACGATTCTTCAGGGTTTAGACATTGAAAACTGATCTCTCCATTTCCCTTCATGAGGGGGACGTTTCACTGCAAAAAATGATTTTCTTCCTTAGTATTTTTGCCTTGTTTTTTTTGTATAAATATCGCATTTACTTAAGTAAAATGACTTAAGATATTATGTCTTGTTTTCTGAAAAAATTAATCAATTTAGTTAGTTTTTGCTTAAAACCAGTAAAAATATCTGCCAATGGGGTAAGAAAAATAATCTTGTCTAGCCTTTGAATTAAGGTTATTTTTCTTACCCCGCTGACAGATATTTTTGCTTGTTTTATGCAAAAACTAACAAAATTTGGATAATATTTTCAGAAGACAAGACAAAAGTAAATGCATCCTGATTCAAGAATGTTTAGGTATTTATACCAGAAAACCAGACATAAATACTAAGGAAGAAAATATTTTTTGCCGTGTTGAAAGTAAGAAACGAAGCCAGCAATTCATGCTATGTGTGTTTTCACTAGTGACGTCACTTTTCCTCAGAGGGCTTTTGCATTGGCTTGGAAACGTGATCTTTCTTCAGTTTTCTATCATGTGTGTTTGCATTGATCGTTAATGTTCAGAGCTCAGACGTCTCAAACGACAGGTTCTTCAAAAATGGCCTTAAATATTCATCAAACCCCGTCCTCCTCTGCGTTTCTTCAGGAAATATCACACAATTCTGTATCAAAAACCCTTGATATCTTCAGATATATTTATGGATGTCTTGTATTTATAAAGTATAAATGAATACTAGTTAATGCCAATATTTTAAAGTCATTTTAATTCATGCATAGAGTAGGTAGGTGTTATTTTATATCCATTACTCCTCGTGAGACGTATCAGAAGTAACAGCCGGTTATTTTGTTAACACAGTAAATGTGTGTTTGATGAAGATTCTGAATAAAACTATCTGAAACTGACAATATTTTGCTCATTTTTGTGACAAACATGCTGAATCACAGTTTACTTAATCACATTTTAGTACAAAATTGTATTAAAATGTACTATTTTTAAATTAAAATTAGATTGTTTTCTGATATAGTAAACAATATTTGTAAGCTCATATTCTTGTATGCTTATGTGCATTAATTTTCATTAAGAAATGCATTTCATCTGATTTGATTTCTTAAGTTCTCCCATTACAGCACGGTAATAACTGTTTTCTCAGTATTTTACATCATTGTTACGTAATGTAAACTCCGTTTAAACATCCTAAACTTGTTTACTGTTTAATAATTGTCTGCTAACATATACAATATACAATAAACATTTCAATTCCAACAACTACTACAGTTTTTATAAAGGTTCAATAATTATGCCCATGTTTTGTTGGAATTTTTGTTTCATGAATAATTCATTACAGCATGTATTGTATGTTTGTGCAAAGGTTTAGTAACAAACTCTTCATAAATTCTCTATCCTGTTGTAGTCTAGGATCACAAAACAATTTCAATCTGATTAATTTTCATAAGTGTCTACATCTATAATCAGCATGGCTTTATTTTCAGTGCAGACCATTCAGATTTGTTTTTCAAATCCCATCTTGAGCTTTTAATCTTCATACAGTTTTTTTTTTTTTGCAATTGATGAAATCAGAATGACTTCAATCCAAATCAAAGATGACAAAAACATGTTGAATTCAGATCTGACTGTTCACACTGAATCTCTTCTAATATCACAGGCAATCACATAAATGTATATTCTTAACAGAAATGTGAAATTATATCATCTGAACAAAAATGTGAAATATATATTTTTATTATGAAACCAAATTAATAATATTATACTTTAATAATTGTGATTAAAAATTATTTATCTTTAATGCACTGTAAAAATGAGTTTTCCAAGTTGAATAAAACAAAGATTATTGGACGATATTTTACAAAATTACTTGCGTTTCTTTGTAATTATTTTTAAATATTACTAGCAATTTCTGAGTAAAAATTCAAATACATTTTTTTTTTTGTGTATTATTCTTATTTTTAGAATTTGTATGATGTATTAAGTTACATTATATTTATATATCATTCATATTTATGCATTGATCAAATGTGTAACTACTTTTAGGAAACATTTCACATTTCAGCTGGTTTTTATTTCTGCCGTTCTAAGACATAAAACAAATATTATTGGAGTACATTTTCATATTATAAAAATATTCCATATTTAAAATACTATTTCAGTCTTTCTACTGCAAAAAAAAAAATCATGTTTAATTCATTGTTAATTGATGTTTGTTATAAAATTGACAAGTTAGCAAAAACAAAATTGGGCCGATCCAAATATTATAACACTGCCAACCTATTGTTGTAGGTCTTGGCCCGTGTTTGGATGCCAAATGAACATATTTGGGAATTCACTACATTGTCTAAAGATGCTGGTTTGATAACTTGCAAACATCAGTGTTGGCAGATTGATTTAAAAAGCCAATGTGAATTGTCTGCAGTGCGAACATGGCGTTGGTTGCTTAAACAAACCTAAGCCAGAGCGACATATCTTCAGCTCCTCTACCTGTGCCAGCAGTGAAGTTCAGAAAGCCTTCTCAAAGCGGTGCATTAAAGTTCACATCAGATTCTCAGGGTAGCTGAGTAAATCCTCACCTCATCCGTATCTGTGAGTAACGTGGTGTTAAAGGCTTTCTGAAAGTTCTCAATAAATACCAGATCTGACTGATACCGGACCTTGTTTGCAAAGATTACAGTTGTCCCTGTTTGACAGAAGTGATGCATGGTGTCGAGAAGCTCAGCGAGGCAGTCGTGGTGATAGACCGCATCAGCTGCAAGCACGTAATCGTAATAATGCATTGAACGGGGAAACATCTCCTCCAGTTTGTAGCCCCATTGCAATGCTGTAACCTGAGGCTCGTGTCTCCAGTGCCACCTGGTATTCCGGTTCAGGTTACACCTCAGATTACCAAGGGATTCTGGCAGATCCGTGGCTGTCAGTTTAGCACCTGCGAATCAGTGAAATCATTTAGTTTGGGTCTTAAAGGGTTAGTTCACCCAAAAATTCAAGTGAGCCTGTGTTTTACTCACCCTTGAGGTATCCTAGGTGTATATGGCTTTCCTCTTTCAGACGAATCTCTATATCTCAGATGAATGTTTAGACTAATGTTTTGTTCTCTCTCCACATTCGTCACTAATCACGCACCGCCGATGTCCTACGTTATCCGCCAGAATGGCTTTGTGAACGTGAGAGAGAAGTGTTTATGTTTGAAATATGGATATTTCTCTTACAAAAATGCATGGATTCGCTACAGGAGGCCTTTATTCATGCCCCGGAGCCGTATGAGGCACATTTTATTATGGATGGATGCGCTTTATTTGGTGTGTTTTGGACTGTTGAACAGAAACACCCGCCCACTGCAATGATAATGCTTGGAAGAGCCAGGGCAATTTATAATACAACTCTGATTGGATTCGTCTGAAAGAAGAAAGCCATATACACATAGGATGCCTCGAGGGTGAGTAAAACACAGGCTAATTTTCATTTTTGGGTGAACTAACTATAAACCAGTTCTGCACCTGGAGGGCTACTGTCCTGAATACTTCAGCTCTAATCCCATTTAAACGCACCTGAACCGGTCAGTCAAGGTCTTTACGATTACTAGAAACTCCAGGCAGGTGTGTTGGGGATGTTGGAACTAAACTCTGCAGGACGCTGGCCCTCCAGGAGCAGGATTGGTTACACCACATGACTTAGTCCAGTGGTTTCCAGTCACGTTCCTTGAGCACCCCACAAAAACTCCACTTTTTGCATGTCTCCTTTGTAGGGATGGGCGACATCTCATTGTTTGAGATATACCGGTAAAAATTCTCCCCACGATAAGAATTAGTCTTATCGCGATATAATGATAAAGTCTAATTGTTGTCATATTTCTGTGTGCAACCGTGCAGAGCAACATCGCGGAAGGCGGACGTGAAATTGAGGAGGAGTTTATCGCTAAATGTGGAGCTCCTCCTACAGTCTGGAACTCATTAGGGCTGTACAGTGCAACAAAAAATCAGTCTGAGCCTTGAATAAATGTACTACAGTAGCACGTGTCCAATACAGTTTTTCATGTGTATGAGAAACCTGTTGTATCAACAAAGATATCATTTATTGACATGCTTTTTCTTCAAATTAACTTTAACATAGTTGAGTGTTTGAAATAACTTCTTTTTGTGACCAGACGTGGTTTCATATCACAGAATGATAGTATTATATACAGAGGTAAAGGCTATGTCGATTAGCATTGCATTATAAATATACGTTCCTTATAAAAAATACCCAAGATTGCTTGAAGAACACAGATAAACCATATATTTTGTGCAGTCATATGTTTATTGTCTTCAAGTTTCATCGGTTAAAAATCTCCATTGGGTTTTATTCCGCTATAACTGGATACCTTTGTCCATATTAGGGATTTCCTGGAGAGTTGTCAGTGCTATTACTTCTGCGATGCATATGTGGAGTTTGGCTTCCGGTATGAATTAAACAGTCATTACATTACATGTGTACTCCGTAATGCTCACAACACCCTATTTTGGGTAAAAATAGGAAAGATAATACTTTTCTCCAAAGAAACAGGATTCCCTGAATTATCGTCATTAATATTGTTATTGCAATAAATACCAGAAATATTGTGATGATATTTTTAAGCCCATATCGCCCATCCCTACTTTGTCTGACAGACCTATTTCAGGTCTTGGAGTATAGTCTCAGCCTCAGACGTCACGTCTACGGACCGTTGGTTAAACGTCTGATGCATACGGCACAGAAAATTAGAAACGCATCAGGAGTTTCGGATTGGTTAAATTATACAGGATTTGTTCAGTCGTGTTCTTTAACGTTCCTCCTAGAAACAAAAATGCCGTGAGGCCAAACCCCTCATGGAAGATGAAAGCCGATGTGTTTGAAACTGTGACGATTCGCACTTATCAGGATCAACTAAACACTGGATTATGTGAAATATTTAAAATTAGTGGCATAGAATCTTTAAAATATGTCTGAGTTTTACACACCGGTCTGTTATTGTGGGAACATTTCCACACCCCTAAACATGACTCGACACAAAATTAAACATGATTGGTTGCTTTACCTATCAGTCATGTGGCCTCTTGGGCAGGCCTTGGCCATTCAAAGCGGCTAAGGTTCCCAGACCTTCTGCTGTCAGTCTAAAGGTCTGGCTACGTGAGACTATGCAAAATGTGCATTGTTGGGGGCTTCAGGTTGGGAACTGCTGGTTCATGGGTTAGGCAAGTAAAGACCTATAGAGCTGCTGTCCTGCAGAGTTTACCTCCAACCCAAATCCAACAAGCTACTTGATGTCTTCAGGATTACTAAGGCTGTAGGCAGGTGAGTTTTTTTTGTTGTTTTTTTTTCAAGGTTGAAGCAAAACTCTGCAAGGCATCGACTCTCTAGGAATGAACTTGCCTACCCCTGACCTAATTGCATCATATATTGAGACGTACCAAGAAGTGTAGCGATTATCGAGACGAGGCCTGTTCCTGCTCCGAGCTCCAGCGTCGATTTGTCAAGTAGATTAATCTGCTGTCGGCCCGTTGGGGTGTCCAGGAATCGGCAAAGGGCCAATGCCTATGACATTCAAAACCAGGAGTTCGTAGTCTCCATTAGACTCCATGTATTTTATCTTCTCACAAAGTACACATATAGTTTCTTCCTGATCTGACAGGTTGATATAATGCTGTTGAATGTTTAATGCTCACCGCTGGCCATACCACACCGCCATAATGGTCTATGGCTTCTTGAATTTTGATTTCATGACCCAGAAAGTTGTAGATCTCCTTGCCAAGACTGTAGTAGACAGCGGGAGCCCAGGATCTGCGCTCTGGTGGTTCTGTGTTGGCAGGTACAACTGAGAGAAAGAACGTTGTTGTAAATGTTTGTAAATGCCGCGAATAAGTGAAGTGAAGTGACATTCAGTCACTTAGTATGGTGACCCATACTCGGAATTCGTGCTCTGCATTTAACCCATCCAACGTGCACACACACAGCAGTGAACACACACACACACACACACACACACACAGCAGTGAACACACACACACAGCAGTGAACACACACACACACACACAGCAGTGAACACACACAGCAGTGAACACACACACACACACACACCGTGAACACACACCAGGAGCAGTGGGCATTTATGCTGCGGTGCCCGGGGAGCAGTTGGGGGTTCGGTGTCTTGCTCAAGGGCACCTCAGTCGTGGTATTGAGGGTGGAGAGAGCGCTGGACATTCACTCCCCCCACCTACAATCCCTGCCGGCCCGAGACTCAAACCCACAACCTTTGGATTACGAGTCCGACTCTCTCACCATTAGGCCACGACTTCCCCTAAAGATATTACTTCCCCATAAAGATATTACTGTCAGCCGCTTCAGAGTTCCTGCGACATCTTTATTCACAGCATTTTATCTCCTATGACATCTTGCAGTGTTATCATCGACGCTAAGAAAAGAGCACAATGCTGCAGACAACAGGTAAATGCCGTTATTGTTCTTATCCATGTTCGGGGAGTAAATATTTTTATTGGCTTTTTAATAATGCCGGGTAGCCGGTGTTTTGTATCTGTTTGGCCAATCAACATATACTTACATCACTGATAGTTCCTATAGAACTGTTTCAGACCCTACTCTCAAGTAGGAGCTAAATTATTTCCCCCAAATGGAGTTTCTAGAACTAAATACGTTCCTAGTTACTGCAGTGCGAACACGCTGCGTTTACATGAACATTCATCAGATCGTAATAGGACTAGAAGCACAACTGGAATAAAAAAAGCCACATGTAACCATGTCAATCGGATTGAATCGGCCAGATCTGAATAAAATTTCGATCTGATTGTAAGGGGTTTATTCCTTTTGTAATCCGACTTAAGTGTCAATTTTTCGAAATTAAGATTTATACATCATCTGAAATCTGAATAAATAATCTTTCCATTGATGTATGGTTTGTTATGATCGGACAATATTTGTCTGAGATACAACTATTAGAAAATCTGGAATCTGAGGGAGCAAAAAAATCTAAATATTGAGAAAATCTCCTTTAAAGTTGTTCAAATGAAGTTCTTAGCAATGCATATTACTAATCAAAAATGAAGTTTTGATGTATTTATGGTAGGAAAATTACTAAATATCTTCATGGAACATGATCTTAATATCCTAATGATTTTTGTCATAAAAGAGAAATGTATAATTTTGATCCATACAATGTATTGTTGTCTATTGCTACAAATATACCTGTGTTACTCATGACTGCTTTTGTGCTGCAGGGTCACATCAACCCGATCACTTTATTTAGCGTTCATGTAAACACTATGTTCGGATTCATCAATCAGAATGAAGTCATTCCAATGGAAGCAAAAAGTTTCCATGTAAATGTAGTTTATAAAAAGGGTTCCTCCGATGTGAAAGCGCCTATATAAGAATATTGGCATTAGACCACTACAATATGCAAATCTAACCTTCTTCCTCTGCAGGTCTTCCCAAATCCTGGAGTTCTTCGTCTACTTGTGCCTCATCTGGAGTTTGAGTATCATCAGACTCCAGATGTTCCACTTCTTCTGTATTGTTTCCTGTCTCATTTGTACAGCAGCCGTCGTTGTCTTCATCTTCACTATCCTCAGGTTCAAGGTCTTCTTCGATATTGTTCAGATTTCCATCCTCTTGGTTTTCCACATCAACATACCCTGTAGCCTGCTCTTCTCTAAATTGTACATCTTTCTTTTCATATTCTTGAACCTGTTCTACAAACTTTTGTTCTGTCCATTTAATCTTTCCTTCATTCATCTCTGTCTTACAGTCGTCCACTCCTTTCCTCGCATCCCCTTTAGTCTCTTTTGACGTCTCTAGTCCACTTTCATCTCTCGTGGTGGCGGAGTAAATCTTGACCTCTCCGTTGTCTGCCAGCACGGTGATGTTGAAATTTTTTTTGAAGCTCTCTACAAACACCAGATCAGAATCGAAGCAGGTCTTGTTGGCCCATATGAGGGTTGTACCCGGCTGGCAGAAGTGGCGCATGGTGACCATTAATTCTGCTAGGAAGTCATGATGATAGACCACATCGGCTGCTAATATGTAGTCGTATCTGTAGACCGAATGAGGGAAGGACTTATCGAGTTCATAACCCCAAGAGAGCTCCGCCACCTGCGGCGTGTATCTGCTGCGGCCCCGTGTGTTTCTGGACAGGTTGCATCTTAGGTTCCCAAGGACTTCAGACAAGTCCGTTGCTGTCACCCAAGCACCTGGAGATGATTATACAGGTATGAAAACACAACACAACCATATGCTTGTGATATGTAGTCCAATCCCACTCCTAGAGGGCTAATGTCCTGCTGAGTTAACTGGTTCCAACACACTTACCTGGAATTTCAAATCTGAAGACATTGATTGGCTGGTTCAGGTGTGCTTATTTAGGGTTAGAGCTAAACTCTGCTGGACAACAGCCCTTCAAGAACAGGTTTGGACATTCCTGCTTAGCAGTGTTTGGGGTAATGCATTATAAGTTACACGAGTTACGTAATCAGATTACTTTTTTAAGTAACTAGTAAAGTAACACATTACTTTTTCATTTAGAAGGAAATATCTGAGCTAGTTTTTCTGAGTAACTCCAGTTCCTGTGTTTCTGATGTATTGACTGACAGCTCTTGTGTTGCCATGTTGAGAGAAATCAGGAGTAAGTGCAGAGCGTTGTGTGAACAAAGTAACATAGCGCATTACTTTCCATAAAAAGTAAAGTAATTAGGTATTTTTTAGGGAGTAATGTAATATTGTAATGCATTACTTTTAAAAGTAACTTTCCCCAACACTGCTGCTTAGTACCTACCCAACAGACTGGCCACGATGGAAACGAGACCTGTGCCGGCACCAATCTCTATCACCGCCTTGTCAACAAGGTCAACCGTCGCTTGATTGGACTCAAGATAGCGACACAGAGCTAGAGCCTAAATAATAATTCAGAAAATGTATCATGATTATGAATATCAATCAGGAACCAATGTACAATTGGTTAAAGGTGAAGTGTGCTATTATTTGCTCTTCTAGAACAAGTTCTAGACTGCTTTCTCAAACATTCCTTTCATGTGCCCATGCCTGTTTGCCATTGGTCAGTCAGTTAGATAGCTCCAAGAATTTGAACATCCAAACTAATGGCACACTTCAGCTTATATATTTCAAATATGTAATAAAGTCTCACTGCTGGCCAGATGACAGAACCAAATGAATCGAGAGACTTCCAGATGCTGATCTCATGACCGGCGAAATAATAGATCTCCTTTCCAATGGTGGAAAGCACACTGGGCTCCCAGGATGCCTTACGCACAGGGACGACTTCTGCCCAATATAACAAGCGAAAAACTGATGCATTCCTCATTTAAATCTATACAGATATAGTGTTGTGTGTCAGTCAGAGTTTAAAGGAATAGTTCACCCAGAAATAAAAATGTGCTGTAAATATCCTCACCCGATCAGGCCATCCGAGATGTAGATGAGTTTATTTCTTCATCAGATTTGGAGAAATGTCATTCCATCACTTGCTCTGCAGTGAATGGGTGCCGTCAGAATGAGAGTCTGATAAAAACATCACAATAATCCACACCACTCCAGTCCATCAGCTAACATCTGGAGAAGACTAAAGCTGAAACAAATTCAGCATTATATGTTTTTAACTTTAAACCGTTGCTGCTTGTTAAAATACGAGTCCATAATAATGCTTCCTGTGGATTACTTGCACTCTCTTTCTGACGGCACCCATTCACTGCAGAGGATTCATTGCTGAGACACTAATGCAATGCTATATTTCTGATGTAGAAACAAACTCATCCTAATCTTGAATGGCCTGAGGGTGAGCACATTTTAATTTTCGGGAGAGCTGTTTCTTTAAGAGAAGGTAATTTTGAGATTTTTTTGCCAATAAATTTTAAATTACTTACCATCATGCTTTTCTTTGTCTTCATCGTTCTCAGTGTTCACACTCCCATCCGTCTCCACTGTGGCTTCTGCATTTCCAGACTGAGAGCAATCCATGATGATATTTACTCGCTGATACGGACTGATTTAAAACACAAATGTAGATCATTGTGTTTTAAAATCATCTCTTTTTTTTAAATGTTGACCTGTTAAAATCAGTTTTTGCCAGTTTCTCAAACATGGTCAGATTAGTTCATGAAATATGCAAATAAATCAATGTTTCACAATTTCAACAAATTAGCAAAAACATCAAGTGCATGATGTGATGCAATGCTCCATGTCCTTTTTAAAATAGGACTTTTAGGATTTTCTGTTTGGAGAGACATCAAAAACAAGGTACTTGTAAAAGTTTGCATATACAGGCAAGTGAAAAAAAATGCATGGGTGCAATTAGATAAACTACAACAAATTTATTCAGTCCAAGTTTACTCTAAGCTTAGTCCTACTGTATTTCCTCAAATGCATTTTGCGGCTTCAGAAGAATTAATTGCATTCCACTCACATCACTGCGATTTAATCTCCAGAGGAGTCCATGTGTCTGCAAGGGTCAGCTTTACCTGTTCGCAGTTATCCGGTTAGTGCTTCTGCAAATGCATCCTCAGCCGTCGCCCAGCGAGGAGGTTATAGATGGGCATCATGCAACACTCCAGCGTCACACTGCCATAACTATATTTAGCTGGAGATTCATGAAGCAGAGGCACATCCACACAAACACTGAGAAATAGAGCATGATGTAGGAGATGGGGAACGAGCTTCTGCTGGCACAAAGAGATTATGAAGAGACACTGAAGCCTTGAGATAATAGAGCCAGCGTCTGTTATCTGGTTATTTAGTAAACTGATATTACTAGTTTGACTTGAGGAAGCTATATGAAATGAATTGATATGACGACTCATGATGTTTCTTATTGTTCTTAAAGTAAAACATTTGCTGCATACTGAATTGTACAAGTGTTTTACTTTTGGGGTGAAACCTGTCAAGAACATGCTTGAATCATATTTCCCCCCAAAATCAAAAGAAAAATAAATCCGGGGTTTTCTTTAAGAAAATTGTCCCTTTCCCAATTAGTGTAATGCAGTAAAAATATAGATACATTTGAATGTAATAATTTACGCATCATTGTACTATTTATTGCGCTGATTTAGTAAGTCAAATTTGTAAAAATGGTTAATGAGAATTTTTAAGCTAAATAAAATGCGCACAATGCAAAAAAAATTAAAAAGTTCATGGTTTGCTTTAAGATAATTGGTCCTCTCCCAATTAGTGCAATGCAAAAAAATATTGATAAATTTAAATGTAGGAATTTGTGCATGATATGCTGTTTATTGCATTGCTTTTAAGGGTAAACCAAATGCACACAATGCAAAAATTAATTGTTTTCTTTAAGAAAATCGCTCCTCTCCCAATTAATATAATGCAATAAAAATATTGATAAATGAAAATGCATTTAAATGTAAGACTTTATGCATCATATCCTGTTTATTGTTTGAGGGTAATCAAAATGCACACAATGCAGAAAATTAAAAAATTCATATTTTTCTTTAAGAAAATCAGTCCTCCACCAATTAGTAGGATATAATACAATAAAAATACTGATAAATAAAAATAAATTAAATGTAAGAATTTATGCATCATATGTTAGTTATTGCAGTGCTTCTCAAGGTAAACAAAATGCACACAATGGGAAAAAATAGGCTTTTTTTAATTAAAAAATGTATATAATTTTTATTGACGTGTGTTGCAGTGTAATCTGAACATTTGGCATTCACTGTTTTATTTTTTGCTCATTAATTCCGTCCCTGTCAGTTTCTATGAGTCTGGGCAGCTGGTATGCACTAAATGGATTCCACAGAAGGGAAACCCAATATAACACTCATCATATCTCTGGAGGACACATGAGTTCATCGCCCTAAATCCTTTCTGTATGCTCTCCAGTTTCTTGTATGATTGTCAAAACCCTCTGGAATCAGTGGGCGATTGAACACCTTTACCATGTAGGGGAGGATATTTTGGTGGTTTGGCAATGGAGACGCTGAGCCACATTTACAGTGTTTGGCAGATGCATGCATGAAGAGATAATGTTAAAATGATTGTCTTTCCTGCATTAGGATGTATTCTAAATCTCTCTTCTGTGGGGTTTCATTTATGTGGATTATATACTGCCGCTCAAAAGTTTGGGATCAGTAAGATTTTTTATCTCTTCTGAGACTGTATTTATTTGATCAAAAAAACTGTAATATTGTGAAATCGTATTGCAATTTCTAATATTGGTTTCCTATTTTAATATATTTTAAAATATAATTTATTTCTGTGACGCAACGCTGTATTTTCAGCATCATTACTCCAGTCTTCAGTGTTAATGATCTTCAGAAATCATAATAATATACTGATTTATTATGAGTGTTGAAACTGTTGTGCTGCTTCATATTGTTTTTTGGAACATGTGATATTTTTTTCTTTGATGAATACAAAGTTAAAAAGAGCCGCATTTGTTCAAAATAGAAATCTTTTCTAACATTATAAGTCTTTACTAAGACTTTTTATTAATTTAACACATCCCTCCTGAATAAAAGTATTAATTTCTTTAACAAAAAAGAAAATAAAAACTGTACTGGCTCCAAACTTTTGAATAGCGTTGTATATTGTAACACAAAATGTCTTTTTTAAATAAATGCTGTGCTTTTTAACTTTTCATTAATCAGAGAATCCTAAATAAAATATCACAGGTCCCCCAAAAATATGAAGCAGCACAACGGTTTCCAACATTGATTATAAATCAGCATATTATGATTTCTGAAGGATCATGCACTCTCAGAAATAAAGGTACAAAAGCTGTCACTGGGGCGGTTTGTACCTATTAGTTTCAAATATGTACACTTTAAGTACTAATATGTACCTTTAAAGTACCAAAATGGGCCCTTTATGTACAAACATGAACCTTTTGAAAAGGTACCTTTATTTCTGAGAGTGTGTGACACTGAAGACTGGAGTAAAATTCAGCTTTGATCACAGAAATAAAATATATTTTAAAGTATATTAAAATAGAAAACTGTTATTTTAAATTGCAATAATGTTTCAGAAAAAAAAAAAAAATTCTGTATTTTTGATCAAATAGATACAGCTTGATGAGCAGAAGAAATGTCTTTAAAAACATAAAAAATCTTACTGATCCCAAACTTTTGAGCGGCAGTGTGTGTTAAACGTGCTTGCGTCATGTAATGGCTCTGCCAGACTCCAGCACATGATGCCAGGATCAGATATCTCTGTATAGTTTACATGATCCAAATGGGCTGCAGCCCTCAGAAGAACCCAAACATGTTTGTAACCCATTACTGCTACGTGCCGTTATAAACACATCTGGTTCTTCTTAACTTGGAAACTACTCAAGAGATCACTTCTGCTTTCATCTAGAAGCGCCAAATAAGAAAAGCCTGTAAACATTGTAGAGTTTCAGAAGCTGAGTTAGTAGAGAAGGAAACCTGACTCAGTATTTTCTTCAGAAGGATTCATGTTTATTTTCAAGTATTGAAAATGCTCATGTAGTAAAAGTAAAATTTCTGTATCAAAAAGTCTTCAAAACTTAAGAGAGTGAATGTAATGAAAAACATGATCACATGAAAATAACATCACTGCTCACAACTGATTGATTTACAAAGATCATACATTTACATGGACCGCAGAAATGTAACGTTCTTGAAGTAAACATGACATTTGATTTCTGAATGTTGTAGCTCAGGACTTCTGCTGGTGAACTGATGTGATGCTTTAACTGTTTGTTTGTGAGTTTGGACATCTCAATGCTGGATTTGTTTCAGCTTTTGTCTTAACTGATGGACTGGAGTGGTGTGGATTATTGTGATGTTTTTATCAGCTGTTTGGACTCTCATTCTGACGGCACCCATTCACTGCAGAGCATCCATTGCTGAGACACTGATGCAATGATGTGAACTGAAATCTTATTTATTTTTATCCTCAGTAACTGTTGTTTTTATATGACACTTTAGCCATTCTTGGAACTTCTGGAATCACAAAATGAATTGTGGTTAATTAATTTACTAATCTCAACCCTCCCAGTTTCTGTAATATATTATAGTTACAGTTCTGTTAATATATTCAAACGTGTCGTTTTTGCGCGCGGTACAGCTTTATTCGCAGGCTGGGCAGGTTGTAAAGTTCCTCCAGGTGAAAGTGCTTCTCAAAGGCGTCCACGAAGCTGTTCTCCGGATCCAGACGGAACCTCATGGCCCACAGGATGATGGTGTGGTCTGAGCTCAGGTGCATGAAGGTCTCCATCAGCTCCTGCAGGTACGGATGCCCATACACCACATCTGCAGCCATGATGTAGTCAAAGCGACAGGTGTCTCGCGGGAATCGCTCCTCCAGCTGTATCCCCCAGCTGAGCTCGGTTACTAGCGGCTCGTGTCTGCAGAGTCCTCTGGTGTTGCGCTTTACATTGTGCCTCAGGTTTCCCAGGACATCCGGCAGGTCCGTGGAGGTCACCTTTGCACCTGCAGGTGGAGAACAACATCGTGGTATGGTTTTGCTAATATCTCCTCAAATATAACTAAATAATGTTATATTGTTTATTTAATTTGTGTTACATTTATATAATTTAAAACTAATATTTAAATTTTTAAAAATATATATTTTCATTTTTTATCAATTTCTTATAAATACATTTTTGTTACATTTAAATAGAAAAATTAAACATACTAAAATGATTATAATAATATTTTTTTAATTATTTAATTTTCACTAGATTTAAATAATTAAAAATAATATATTTTATAAATTTTCGTCATTTTTAAATAATTTAAATTTTTGATAAATTTCATTAATACATTTTCGCTAAAAAAGTATTGGAAAGAAATATATAAAAATATTTAAAAATGTTAAAATAATTCTTAAATCATTTTAATTTTCACTATAAATTTCATATTAATACATTTTCGCTAAATTTTAATTTAAAAAAGGATTAAAAATGTTACAAATAATTATTTAATAATTTGAATTTTCACTAATAATTAAAAAACTAATATATTTTATATTATAATACTGTTACATATTTTAAGTTATTTAAATGCAGTTAAACATTTAATACATTTTATTTAAATGTAATAATAAATGTTATATTCATACATTTTTGTGAAAGTTCTGTAATTAAAAAAAATAAAAAATATGAAAATAATGAACATAATTAAAAAATTGAATACGTTTACATTTGGCTAAATTTCACATTGATACATTTTCATAAAATGTAATTATTTTAAATAATAAACAAATATTTCAAATATTTTCAAATCATTCTTAAATATTATTTAATTCACATATTTTAATTGAAATTTATTTTTTTTATAAATTGTATATTTATACATTTGTGTTGAATTTAAATATTTAAAAAATAAAAAAATTCTAATGTTTTTAAAATAATTTCTTAATTTAAATTTTTGATTAAAATTATTACTCTTTAATTTAAAAAAATATTAAAAGTTAAATTTCATATTCATAAATGTAAATATAGTAAAGCCAAACCTTTTGTATTTGATTCTTGAAAAAGAGACTGGAATATCAGGCCTATTCTTTATTCAGATGACAAGAAAGCTGTTCTCTATTAGCCTTTGATGTATGTTATTGTATTTCTAATTGCACTTTGAATTTTTTGTGTGTCTGTTTTTACTTTACTGGAATTCAATGGGAAAAAACAATACCATGTACTAATACTATTCCAATACTAATGCCATGGGGTTTTTTTGTGGACACAACTATGATGGTGGTACCATTGTATTATTTGAAGTATTTCTGCATAACTAATGCACATTCTGATTGGCTGCTCTCACCCAGGAGGCTGGTTACTATGGTAACAAGGCCGGTTCCGGCGCCCAGCTCGATGATGCTCTTGTCCATCAGGTTATACTCGTCTCGGTGAGTGTCGAGGAAGTGACACAACACCATGGCCTGCGAACAGAGAATGCTTAGTGTTTTACTCGTGCTCCGTCTGAAGCATGTGAGCGAGCGATACTCACCGAGGGCCACAGAACGGCCCCGTAACAATCCGTCGACTCCGTGATTTTGATCTCCAATTCTGCAAACTTGTATCCTTCCCACGCTTCGGTTCTGATCAGCGACGGACAAAAGTGTCTCTTCATAATCGCCGCTGCCAGCTCAGCGTCTGCAAACATGCACAGATCTCTCACCTTTACTGTTTTTATGCTCATAGATTTCAAATTGTCCAACACAATATTCAAAGGCCCCCATTTATGCTATAAAATTATTTTTCAAAAATTGCAAAGAAGTGCATTTTACAAAAATGCTATTTCAGTTTTTCTTCTTCACAATGTCACATTTAATTCAGTGTTGCTTGCTGTTTCTTCATAATCACTCTCTCGTGCTTAAAAGCTTCTTCACAGCGATGCCATAGAAGAACCATCTCTTTCTTACCTTTTTAGAATCTGAAGAACCTTCTTTTGCCACAAAGAAGCTTTTGTGACACAGAAAGGTTCTTCAGATGTTAAAGGTTCTTTATGGAACCATTTAGACAAAAAGGTTCTTCTATGGCATCGTGAAGCACCTTAACCTACAGGTATTTGTGCACATTCAGACACACTCTCTCTGTTTAAATCTAGATTAAAGACACATCTCTTTAGCCAAGCATTCACATAATGCATCTTATAATCTTGTACTGCAGTTATATCTGATCAAATGTACATTATTATTATTATTCTTTAGCTTGGGTTGAACAAATCATTTTGGCTTAGATGGAACAGCAGCTCCGCTAATTATGTCTCTATTTGTTTCTCTGTTGATTAACATCCCGTGGTAACTAGGAATGACAGAAGCTTCAGTCTGGATCCAACCCTTAAATGATCTGAGATGACCGAACACCTGAGAAAAGATGATGCCAACCCCTCAGAGGACCTCAGAGGATGCCAACGCTCAGACAACATACACAATTACCACATTTTGCCATAAGTTAAATATATTAAGGTTCTGCAATATATAAATATATTGTGGAAACTTAATTTCCTGTAGAGCTGCTTTGCAATGATTTGTATCATAAAAAGCTCTATACAAATAAACTTGAATTGAATTGAACACTATTATACAGAAATCACCAACAAACAAGTAACACACTGAATTAAACATGACATTTTCATATTATTTTCTTGTAAAACATACTACATTAATCTTTATTTACAATCTTTACAGTGCATACGGGGGCCTTTGAATATTGTGTTGGACAATGAGGGGCCTTTATTAATTATTTTAATAATTAATAATAAATAACTTTGAACATTTTGACTTCTAAAGTTGATTCTCATAATGTTCAAAGATGCTCTGTTCACACATGAATGCAGAGCTCATGTGTTGTTAATCTATAGACGTTTCAGCAGCGAATGAAGCACATTTCTCATCTACTCTCTGTGGATTTTCTATGTTAGTGGCGTATGAATCTATAGAAAGCAATATATTCACACCCACCCTCGTTGTTTTCATCCTGCTCCATTTGTGCGTCTGAAAGCCAAAGGAAGGTCCTTATAAGAGCAAATTCATACGAGTGCTTTGCTTCCCGTCATTGGTCTCTGTGTGTGTGTGTGTGTGTGTGAGTGTGTGTGTGTGTGTGTGTGTGTGAGAGATGATTGACAGCAGCAGCCGTGCAGTAAATGCAGGTCAGTCAGTGAAGGGAAGCCGTCAGATCCTGCAGGATAAACAGATCTTCTCAAACACAAGAGACGATCTGGAGCAGAATGTAGATTGTTTGATTGAGATTATAATAACTTATAAATCAAACACCATGAGCAGCTGAGCTCCTCTGACCTTTACAGTCACACAAACACTGCGCCAAGAGTTTCACTGTAGTATTAGTTATAGAACTGCAGCAATAATCCAGCAATCTGACATCGAGGGCAAAAATAGCATCTTTGTTCTCCCCTCAGGTCAACACACACACATATAAATAATTATAAATAAGTGAAATAATCATATATATTTTTAAATTCCATAGCTGAATGTTATTCATGGTTTACAATCTTTATTTCCAATTAATCTTTGTTTCTAGTTTTTTTTTTTAATAATGTATATATACATATATAATTTAATTTAAGATTTTTACTCACAAATAGACATTTCTACTCAAATATAATATAGAACTTCATTTAGGAATGTATAGAAATTGGTACGCATATAATTGTTTTGAATGTATTAATTTTAATTACTTTTTAAATTAAATATTTTTTATATAAATCTATCTAATGTATAAATCACACTAAATGCAAAAATTGAAGATTTTCTTTTTAAATTATTTATTAATTTCCATGACTTTTCCAGGTCACACAATATATATGTGTGTGTGTGTATATATATATATATATATATATATATATATAATTTCAAATACATTTTGGCCTCAAAAAAATATAATTTGGCCATATGATAAATTAAGTGAAACCTAAAAAATAAAAAGGACATAAAATTGAAAAATTAAATAAAAAGTAAATTAAAAAGTTTTTATTCTTACATCCAGATCCAGCATGCAGGATGGAAAAGTGTGGCGTTTAAATTACAAATTTGCTGTCCTATATATATATATATATATATATATAATGATTTCATTAATTATATGACTTTTCTAGGTCTATTAATCAAATAAAAAGCACTAGACACATGATTTTTTCAGACTTTTATAGTTCTTTATGTGAAGAAACTAACTTTTGTTTTGCAAATTCATCTAAAGTTTGTAAAAAAAAAAAAAAACAGAAATAGAAAAATAGCAATAGTCAAGGTAGTAAAGGTTGGTAGATCTGTTCTAATGTGAAGAAATATTGATGTCATTATTTTTCTTGATTTCTTGTTTGGCATTTCTCAAGTAATCACAGTATATTAATTAAACAGCATCATCATTTATAAAAACAAGACATTTCCATGTAAACTGTTTATTTGTATGTGTTTATTGTCATCATCATCTGTTTCTGCTCCTTCCTCTTCCTCCTCGTTTCCCTCTTCCTCTCGTTTTGCCCTCGAACACAGAACGCGCTGTAACCATAGCAACGCCCCGCCCACGCTCGTCCTCTGAGCTGGAGCTGCTTAACTCCGCCTTCGATGACATCAGCAGTGTGGCCCCGCCCCTCGTCTCATCCAGGCTGTCTGCAGGTGAGCTCAGGTGAGGCACTGGCCCTATGAATCCTCCCGTTAGCGGCCCCGTGGCTCCTGGGTCCCCGCTCCTGACCTGCTTAGATGGAGACGGTTCTTCTTCCTCCTCCTCCTCTCTCTCCTTTCTCTTGAGGCAGGTGACGGCTCTGCGCAGACGCTGGCTCCGTATCGACTGCCGCTCCTGCTGCTCCAGACGGAAGAACGAATCGATGCGCAGCTGCGTCTGCAGACAGACAGACAACAGTCAGACAATAAATAAATGTGTCCCTGCAGCACAAAAGCAGTCATCAGTAACACAGGTATATTTATATCAATAATCAACAATACATTGTATGGATCAAAATTATACATTTCTCTTTTATGACAAAAATCATTAGGATATTAAGATCATGTTCCATGAAGATATTTTGTGAATGTCCTACCGTAAATATATCAAAACTTCATTTTTGATTAGTAATATGCATTGCCAAGAACTTCATTTGAACAACTTTAAAGGAGATTTTCTCAATATTTAGATATTTTTGCTCCCTCAGATTCCAGATTTTCTAATAGTTGTATCTCAGACAAATATTGTCCGATCCTAACAAACCATACATCAATGGAAAGACTATTTATTCTGCTTCAGATGACTCATTTTCACAATATTGACCCTTGTAACTGGTTTTGTGCTCCAGGGTCAAACAACTTGTCTCTTCTGAAAAATATTAATTTTTATACCGTCAGTTTTTATTTTAATTTCATTTATAGTAATTTCATAATGTGCTTTTTTCATTTTTAAACCTTTTTTAATAATTATTTCAATGTTTAAATTTTTTTTAATTTCAGTTTTAGTTATTTCAAACTTATTTCATTTAGTTCTCAAGGCAACATTTCTAAAAGTTTTTCATCTCATACACATTTTATTTCACCTAATGTTAATAAAAGTAAATGATGTTGAGTGGTTTTAGCTCGTTCACCTGTTGCGTCTGGAGCTGTTTGAGCACCGGCTGCAGCGTTTCTTCAGTCTTCCTGCTGCTCCATCCGAAGCGGCTCTGACAGAACGTGTGGCGGGTTAAGAACCTCTTCTACACACTTGCAACTCTCACACACACAGTCATAACATGCTAAAAGCCAGCTAGTTTAAAAGAGGTGAAGGATATTCTTTGATGAGCTCCAGGTGTGGGCGGCCCCAGCTGAACGAGGCGTCTGATTGGTCGACGGTGGGCTCCAGGTAAGCCTGAGCCACGGCAGGGTTCGGGAAACCAGGATGAAGCTGGAGATTCCTCAGTTTCTTCTTCACCTTTGTGTCTCTAGGGTTGGAGGCCAGTTTCTTATTCTCCTGCGCTTCAGTCCACCATTCACTACATCACACACACACACACACACACACACACACACACACACACACACGCGTATAAATTGACAGTAAAAACGGCAGTGATTGACAGCACTTTACCAAAAACATATGGAAGCATCATTTTAGGTTTTACAGGACAGAACTTAAATTTACAGTAAAAAACTGACAATTTTAATATTCCATTGATAGTAATTAAATCTATTTTGCACCTGATATAACTGTAATAATACAGGTGTAAAACAGACAAATGATGAATCAGAGTTCATCACCACAAACTGAAGTAAAAACTAATATACTGATGTATTTAATAACTAATAACAAATGAATTAATAACAAAGACTAACAAAAAGCATAATTATTTAAACAAAATACCATCAAATGCACATGGAATTTTTTTTATAATTTTATTACTTAAACATAAAATTGGTCAGAAGTGGCAGTAAATATTATTTATAATGTTACAAAATATTCTATTTTAAATAAATAGCAATAGATGACATTTAATTAAAATAGAAAACAGCTATTTTAAATTGTAATAATATTTCACAGTTTTTACTGTATCTTTGATCAAATAAGTGCAGCCTCGGTGAGCAAAAGAGACTTATTTAAAACATTTTAAAAATCATAATAATTCTAAAATGTTGATTTAATTGTAATAATTTGTTCAATAAAACATGAGTCTGATTATTCAGACGGCAGCTCTAAGTAAATACATCAATGGTATTTTAGTACTATTTATATAGTTTTTTTTTTTTAAATATTTTGAAGTAGCCTTTATTTTTATTAACATAAAATAAAATATGTTTATATAAATGATATAATAAAGTAAAATAAATTCCGTTTTTATTTTTTTATCTTCAGTTTTCAGGGAATTGTGGAAATGTCAGCTTATATTTTTTTCACTGTAAATTATAAGATGACAATTTTTTACTACCAAAATCTGTGCATTTTAAAGTATTTTTTAGAGTAAAATGACATAAAATGCCCCATTTTCCAGTTTTTCACCATATATAGTATCATTAATGATTTACCGGAGCATTTTTATGGTCTTTTACAGAAGTATATTTTCTGCAGCGTTTCTGACCTGAGCTGAACGAGCGGCTCTAAACCGGCTCCGGGAAACTCGTTGAGGACCTCCATCCCAGAGACGTATCCCACTCCCGGAACGCCTTCGGTGTAATCACTGCCCAGAAGATACGCCAGATTGATGAGTTTGCTCCTGTCCAGCCCTGCAGACGGACACAAGCTCAGGTCTCTCTCTCCTCCAGTTAAACATACATTCAGCAGAGAACACTAGTATCTCCAGCAGATAAAAATGGTTTGAAGTCAGTTATTTGTATCTTTTGCTGTAGTGTGTCAGTAGGAAACATTCATTTAGCCATTAATTGTAATAATCCAGTGAGATTTTTGAGATCATCAGTCTGTCTGGAATGACATGAAGAAACAGAACAAACTGAGACTAAATCCAGAAGAACTGTGTCTCTGCTTCAAGAAACCTTCTAGTGTTCTAATCATTAGTTCAATCACTGTACTAATTGATCTCAGCTCACCCAGCTGGCTCTGCATGTCCACACACTGGTAATGCTCCACGTATTTGTTCTGGCTGAAGAAGTTCTTGTAGACGTGGCGTCCGCCGAAGAGCCAGATGTCGCTGTCGTCAGTGATGGTGCCGTGTGTTTGGTCCAGTCGGTCCAGCGCCGCACACTGGGCCTCGGCCTCCATCGGCGCCACGATGAACGGCACACCGAACAAACGCAGCAGCTCCTGAACGCCGTCAGAGGAAGAAAAACACTTCAGCGTCACGCAAACATGTGCATCACAGGTGATGTTTACTAGTGCACTACTCAGACATCATGTCAATGATCTGTAGCATGTTGCATTATGGGATACAGAATCTCTCACAGTGCACCAAAATGAGATCCTGTATCCCTTTCCAGAGATTTTTACATAAAAATTGATTAAAAATGCAGCAAAGATGATAACTGTATAATAGTTTTTCATCTTATTTTTACTTTTTATTATTCAGTTTCACATACTATTTGAAAAAAGAAGCATTCATAATGCAGTAATAAACCCAAATTATGTTATGGCTTTGGATGATTATCAAATTGCAATGGATGCAATTTAATTAAATAAATATATGCAGTGTTTTCCATAGGGAATTATTTTCTATTATTTTTTAATAATTTACAATTAAATATTAGAATATAAAATAATTTTATATTGTTATTTAGTATTAATTAAACTCATAATAAAATGAATCATTATTATTATTATTAATTTCAATTAAATTAGCTTATTATTATTTAGCCATACAGATATATAATCACAATATTTTGACCAAATTGTGCAGCCCTAAAAAATAATCACAGCAAACTTGGAGCTCATAATAATTATACTTATAATAAAATTAATGATAATTATTATAATTAATTTCAATTAAATTAATGATAATAATTACTATTAATTTAAATTAAATTATAATTATTTATTCATAAAGATATATAATCACAATATTTCAACCAAATTGTGCAATCTTATAAATAAGCTTTTAAAAACAATATAAACAGAAATGATTCTCTTATAATAAAAATCCCAATTAGATATTTCTAAAATGACACAGCCCTGTTACGCAGTATATACAGCACAACCGGTGTGATGGAAGATGTCACAGTCTTTAAAAAGTCAAATTAAACGGAGCAAATGTCCTGTAATCCAGCTGAACTCTGGGACAAAGGTGCGCACTGAAGCCTGCGCTAGAGCTTAAACAAACACGGCCGTGTGAATCAGGAATATGATGTCTCTGAACTCATAACACTGACGGATCCGTTACACGTCCTTCAGACGCACCTGCTGTGTAAGAGTTTTTAAGACCCCGCGGAAACCCTGATAAAGTTCAACTAAATTTAAAATGACAAATGTTGCCTTGGCAAGTAGCTTAAAAAAGTTTTAAATATTTTATTTTTTGATTCCATGTTTGTTTTTCACTTTAGTTTTAGGGCCAGATTTACTAACAGCTTGAGCCAGCTAGTTAAAGACTGTCAGTATTTACTAAAGACATGCAGTGAAACATTAGTGATGGATGCAGCTATTTCTGCATCTGATCTTATTGCATATACATTTGTAGATGTTTCCCTTTCAGGTGCAATGTTTATGGGAGGAGAGCATTTAAATGAATCACGCAAAGTGATTTACTAAGGTTTGCATTAGTCAATTTACTGGTATATGCACCATTGTATGACGCCCAAAAAAGCACGTCTTAACCCATTTTGGGCCTGTGTTAGTGGATTACTCACACCTGATTATCATCCGCCCTTTGCTAATCTCTTGGTAGATTGTGCTGGTTATTATGGAAATGGTGTTCATTCTCAGTAGATCAGCAGAGCTTCACGCTGGCGACTGTGCTTTTATAGTAGGGGTGGGCGATATGATCAAAATCTTATATCACGATATGACTACTTTTATATCACGATAACGATATATATATATCACAATATAGTTATTTTTTTCTTTTAAAAAGGTGATTAATTTCAAGACCCCTACTGTTAGTGAACCTAGATTTGGTGACCTGTAATAAGTCTGACCTGGCTCTCCTGGCACATCTGTCCGGTGACGGTGCTGCTGCTGCGTTGCTGCTTCTGCTGCTGTTCTCTCAGATTCATCTGCTCGTCCTGCAGATCTCTATCCAGCTGCAGCAGCTCCTCCTGAAACACACACGTTACACACACATAAGCAGCACAGGTATATCTGTAGTGAAGGAGAGGATGGAGTGGATGCCGATCTGACCATATCCTTCCTTCTGATATTAATTATTTTATTAATATTTCTTATTTGATTATTAATCAAGTTATGGATCAGTATCTCACCTACTAGATTATTGGATAGTTAGTGGTGTCATCTATAATAATAATAAGTATAGATAGAATGTTTTGGTCTTTCATTAGAGCAGTGCAGCAAGAGTGAAATGTGTAACCTTATGCTTTACATGCCGTGATCTATTTCTTCCCTAAAGGTCACAGAGCCATGTCAGGAGGTCAGGGTGAGCAACAGTATCTGAGACTTACGTGTGTGCTTAAAGAGATCCTGATTTATTCTGTACTTCTACTCTCTAAAATGATGACTGCACAGTGTGTGTGTAACAAACCATACTGATAAAATTCTAGCTAGGGTTGGTTTGGGATCAGTAAGATTTTTCATGGTTTTTTCTGCTCATCAAAAATACAGACAAACAGTAATATTGTGAAATCTTATTGCAATTTCTAATATTGGTTTCCTATTTTAATATACTTTAAAATGTAATTTATTTCTGTGATGCCGCGCTGTAATTTCAGCATCATTACTCCAGTCTTCAGAAATCATTCTAATATGCATTTGTTCAAAATAGAAATCTTTTCTAACAAAGTCTTTACTATAAAAAAAAGAAAAGAAAGAAAAAACGTACTGATCCTAAACTTTTGAATAGCGTTGTATAATTTCTTTTTTAAATAAATGCTGTTCTTTTAAAATTTTTATTAATCAGAGAATCCTAAATAAAATATCACAGGTCGCCCCAAAAATATGAAGCAGCACAACGGTTTCCAACATTGATTATAAATCAGCATATTATGATTTCTGAAGGATCATGTGACACTGAAGACTGGAGTAAAATTCAGCTTTGATCACAGAAATAAATTATATTTTACAGTATATTAAAATAGAAAACTGTTATTTTAAATGGCAATAATATTTCACAAAATAATTTTTTTTTCTGTATTTTTGATCAGATAGATACAGCCTTGATGAGCAGAAGAATCTTCTTTAAAAAACATTAAAAATCCTACTGATCCCAAACTTTTGAGCAGCAGTGTATATCAAAACTTGCTAAGAACTTCATTTGGACAACTTTAAAGGTGATTTTCTCAATATTTAGATTTTGTTGCACCCTCAGATTGATGTATAAATCTCAATTTCACAAAATTGACCCTTATGACTGGTTTTGTGGTCCAGGGTCACATATAATGCAGATTTAGTGTGAGACGTACCGTGTCGATGTGATCCCACTCGCTCACAGCAGGAGCCTTATTTACAGACTCATTGACTTCTTCACTCTTATCTGGACTCTGAGCACCAGACTCTTCCTCTCTGCTCTCCTCTTCTTCTGTTCTCTCCTCCTCTTCCTCTTCTGAGGTGCTTTTATCGGCGGCTGCTTCTGCTTTGACGTGAGACTCCTCTGTTTCAGACGGTTCCTCCACATCAGACACCTCGATAAAACTCTCTGCAGGGAACAAATAAGCAGGTATGAAAACAGATGATCACAGGTTTTGTTTTCCTGAAAATACCTTTAAACATCCTTTAAGCCAGGGGTTGTGAGTTGATGAAAAGTTTAAAAAATTTGAATAAAACTTATACTCAAAATTACTATAAAAGTTTAATACGTCATTTTAAAATAAATAAATAAACACTTTCTAAAAATGTCTTATATCATAGAAATGTAAACAAATAATTCTAAATTAAAAATAATCAAAACATAACTAAGAATATAAATCATAAAATGTAAATAATAAAAATGTAAATTTATAATAAATAATTTAAAAATAAAAACAATAAAAATAAAACATACTAAAAATGAGGTAAATGATAAAAATAAATAAATAATTCTAATAAAAAATAAATAAAAATAAAACATACCAAAAACTAAATAAGAATTGTAATATATTATTTTAAAATAAATCAATATAAAACACAAAATTGTATACATTGTTAAATCATAAAAATGTAAATAAATAATAATAAAAAAAATCTAAATACACCAAAAATTAAGTAAATCATAAAACTTTAAAATATAAACCATAAAAATGTCAAATTAAAATAAAACATTTTAAAATGTGAACAATCAAAAATAAAATAATAATTAAATAAATGATTTAAAAAATCTATAAATAATTCTAAAATTATAAAACATACTAAAATTAAATAATTTTAATAAATCGTTTAAAACATAAATCAAAATATAACATACTAAAATTGTTAAATAAAAATAAATAAAATAAATGTAAAAAAAATAATAATAATCATAATTTGAAATGAAATGTAAATCATAAAAATGTAAACTTAATAAATATATTAATATAATAATAAATATAAACCATTTTAAAATAAAAAATAAACAAAAAAATTATTAAAATGAATATAATGAATGATTAAATATTTTATTAATTTACCTGCATGGCACATGACCATTAACTGGCATTAGAAAACCTTAACCAGCAAATGTGTTGTTAAGTTATTGAAATATTAAAAGGGGCATGAAGAAAATACTTCAGCCCAAAGGTTTGGAAATCACTACTTAAAAGCCGTAATCTCTGTGTCAGAAACACAAACAGGAAGTCTGTGTCTGTGCACATTTGTACCTTCCGAGCTGCTTTCCTCCTCCTCTTCACTCTTCACTTTATTTTCCTCCGTCTGATCCGTTTGGTCTGCATTCACAGGTTTGGGGTCAGAGGAAGTGCTCGCGTGTCTTTGCATTAGAAGAGGATTTACCGCAGGCTCACGTGTCTCCTCCTGGCTTTCAGATCCAGCAGATCTGAGAATCAGAGGCGTTCTGGACTGTGAGGAAACACTGATTCCAGGATCCTCTCCATCAGAGCTGCTCCTCGTCTCCATCTGCTCCACAGCTTCTTCTTCCAGAGCTTCTTGTATGGCCAGCAGAGTCCTGGGAGAAACGCCTCCTCCTGCATTGACCTCAGTCCCGAGGCTCCTGTCAGGAACCACTGCTTCATCCTCGTCCTCGGAGCTGCTGCTGATGACGTATGTTCTGCGTTTGCGGCCGTCTGCGGGATCTGTCACAGCGCTCTGGATGGCCTGTAGGGTTCGAGGCGAGAGCGGCTCCTCCTCAGCACAGGACGAAGAGGAGGAAGGCTTGTTCTCATCTTCCTCTGTCACAGGCCGCCACAAGGGCTCAGGCTTCCCTTTTGGCCTCCCTTTACGTTCCCACGGACAGCTGGACCACAGCGCTGGAGCCGACTGACTGTCCGGAGCGCCGGCTTTCTTCTGGGACCCTGAAGAACATGATAACACAAAGACTAAATGCTGCAGGTAATTGACCAAAAGTTGAAACCGTGAAAAATAAAATGTCAGAGTTGTTCAATAAAAAAAAAAAAAGGAAAAATTAAAATGAATAATTCTAAAATAAAAACTACCAAAATAAATTAAAGAAGCAATCAAAATCATAAAAATTTAATAATTCTAAAATCTAAATCTAAATATTTAATAAAAATTTAATAAATCATAAATTTTTTAAATGTAAACCATAAAAATGTCAAATTAAAATGAACAATTTTAAAATGTAAACAATCAAAATAAAACCCTTATTTAAAAAAAAAAACAATTAAATATTTTATTTGTTTAGCTGCATCAGAGATCCGTGAACATTAATGAATAACTTAAAATCTTTTTAGCTCAAAAACTTTGGGGATCCCTACTTTAAGCTGTAATTTCTGTGCCACCAGCAGATTTTATTAATGTTTTTATTCATCAAGGATGCATTAAATGGATAAAAAGTGACAGTAAAGACAATTATAATGCTACAAAAAAATTATATTTAAAATAAATGCTGTTCTTTTGAACTGTCTATTCATCTGTGAATCCTGAAAAATCAAATCAAATGTTTCCACAAAAATATTGTGCAGCACAACTGTGTTCAACATTGATAATAATCAGAAATGTTTGTTGAGCAGTAAATCAGTATATTATAATGATTTCTGAAGATCATGTGACACTGAAGACTGGAGTAATGATGCTGAAAATATAGCTGCAGATCACAGAAATACATTACACTTTAACACATATTCACATAGAAATCAGCTGTTTTAAACTATAATAATATTTCAAAATTTTTACTGTATTTTAGATAAAATAAATGCATCAAAAAAGCTACACTTATGAACTAAAAGCCACAAACTGTTTAAAATCATAATTATGATGAGATTAAGAAAAAAACTTACAAATTATTAGATAAAAAAAGTCCTAATTATGAGGAAAATTTCATAATGTTCATACACATAAGTTTATAGCAGCTCTGTGGTATTTTTGCAGACCTTTGATGAGGATGTAGTGTGAGGAGTCCTCGGACACCAGACGGCGGATCTCTGTGTGCTGGTCTCTGCTCTGATCCGCTGCTCCAGAGCTGCGCTGGTTCATCTCCTGCTGCACTCCCTCCAGACGCTGGTTGAGATTGTTCCTCTGCAGGAGACCCGCCAGCTGATACTGAGAGAACTCGCCCGACCTCTGACACACCAGCATCAAGAGATTAACAAGACAATATGAGGAAAACATTAGTGTTAACCTGTAATAATGCTCCAATCGAGCACCTCTGGGGGTTTCTGGAACAGGGTGCGTCGCCTCTTGCTGAACTCCTTCATTTCTTTCAGGATTTCGTGTTTGATCTCCGGTGGCATGAGGGAAAACTCCTCAGAGTTGATGTCTACAGAGTTTGGGTTGTCATAGACCTCCTCCTGAACAAGACAAACATATCAGAGACGTACGAGATGTGTCTTGTGTCATGCACTCGGCTGCGTGATTGTTTATATCGTCACTAAAGACATGGCATATAATGCCATAGCTAAAAGATACAAAGCCAAATTATGAGAAAAAAAGTTATTTTAATTATGAGATTTAAAAAAATCAATGAAATTAAGAAATCATAATTATGAGGAAAACATTAAAATGATTAGTTTCAAAGTCATAATGATATTTAAAGTCAAAATTATGAGATTAAGAAGTCATAATTAGAAGTTTTAAAGTCAAAATTATGAGGGAAACGTTAAAACATTGAGATTAAGAAATCATAATTATGGGATAAAAGTCATAATTATGAGGAAAACATCAAAATGATTAGTTTAGAAGTAATAATTATAATATTTAAAGTCATAATTATGAGAGAAAAGTCATAATTAGGAGATTAAGAAATCATAATTATGAGAAGAAAAAAAAATCCAAATTATGAGATTTAAGAAGTCATAATTATGATATTTAAAATCATGAGGAAAAAGTCAAAATTATGAGATTTAAAATCATAATTATGAGGGAAACGTCAAAACATTTGAGATTAAGAAGAAATAATTATGAGATAATAGTCATAATTATGAGATAATAGTCATAATTATGAAGTCAAATTGACGAGATGAAAAAAAAATCATATTAGGAAAAAAATCTAAATTTTAAGACGAAATAGTCATACTTGAGATAAATCATAATTATATAAATATATAATTAGATAAATTATAATTATGAGAACATCTAAATTTTGAGATTAAAAAGTCATATTTCTGAAATAAAAAATGAATTTGTGTCATAATTTTGACTTTTTTGCTATAATTTGACTTTTTCCTTATACGTTGACATAGTATGTCATCATAATTATGTTTATGTCATAATTTGTCTCTTAATTATGATATTTTGTCATATTAATGATTAGCAAATGCATGAATTTGTCTTATGTGACTAAATGACAGAGATCAGAGTACAGCAGATTGAACTTTATACAGGATACTCAAATACATGTGTCATCCGCACACATACAGTACACAGCTATATATACTATATATCAAATCTCAGCTGCTTGACTGTTTATATTGTCACAAAATGTAATTATATTATCGTCCGTCTCTAATCTGCTGAATGCAACTATGAGGCATGAAGATGTTAAAATATGAATATTATTTCTTTTTTGTAAAGCTGCTTTGAAACAGTGTGTTGTGAAAAGATTGCTCTTTTGATGGTTTTGATTGCTCTATTGTCCTCATTTGTAAGTAAAAGCGTCTCTGAATGACTCAATGTAAATGTGAAAGATCTCACCTGGAATCTGCTGTAGGTCTGCAGTGATTCGTCTGCGTCTCTTTCCTCCTCTGAACTGCAGCAGCATTTATTTAAAGACACGAATGAGAGCATGTTCCTTCGTTATCATCATGTCTCATTAGTGTTCTTCTCACCTGCTCTCGTGTCTGGTCTCATCAGGGGGAATTGCAGGCAGAACGTACATGTCGTCCTGATCGTCTCGTCTCACAGATGACAGGCTGGGAATCACCTCTTTACTGCAGAAAGAGAAAAGACGTGAGCATGTTATTCTGTGGAGTAACTAGGGTTGGGTATTGTTTGAATTTGATCAATTCTGATTCCGATTCTTATCGAAACATTTAGATATCAAACATATTTATTCTTCTTCTCTTTTTGCAAAACATTTAATTGCTGAATACCATGAACAAATATCAGCCGGCTGCATAAAAACTGGACTCGATTAAGAGCTGTTTGTGTGCAAAATAGAGCTGATTCTGGAATATAAAAAATATTAGAGAACTCAACAAAATCTGATTGAATGATTCAATGACTCACTCAAGATTGACTCGTTTCATTACTGGATGAATCAGTGTTTTTTAATGAATGATTCAAAGATAAATACATTTTTAACAGCTCCTTTTCACCACTTACATAAAAGATGTGCACACAGGAATTGATAGATGGAATTTAAATTGAAATTTTGCAACAAGCATCCGATTCCTGACCTTAAGTATCTGATTCTGGAATTTATTTCTGATTACCAACCCTAGGAATAACGTCACTGAACATGATGCAGACTCACACCTCTGATCTCCTAAAGCTGCTTTGATGGCCTGTCTCTTCAGGAAGGTCCGGAGGAGCTTCTCACTGGTCTGTCTGGACTCGCGGCTCATCTCCTCCCTCCGCTGTCTCCTGAGGGCCTGAGGAGGTTCAGGACAGTCAAGCATCAGTCGCTCTGCTCATGTTTTACTTGCATACACTAGCAGTCATTACATTTTGAACTGTAAGATTTGTAATGTTTTTTGAAAGAAGTCTCTTCTGCTCACCAAGCCTGCATTTATTTGATCTAAAATACAGCAAAAGCAGTAATATTGTGAAAAATTTAATTTTACTATTTAAAATAACTGCTTTCTATTTGAATATATTTTAAAATGTAATTTATTCCTGTGATTTCAAAGCTGAATTTTCAGCATCATTACTCCAGTCACACGATCCTTCAGAACATTTGCTGCTCAAAAAACAAGTTGAGTACATTTTTTTCAGGATTCTTTGATGAATAGAAAGATCCAAAGATCAGCATTTATCTGAAATAAAAATATTTGTAACATTATACACTACACCATTCAAAAGCTTGGAGTCAGTATCTTTTTTGGGGGGGGTTACAGAAATTAATACGTTTATTTAGCAAGGATGCTCTAAATTGATCAAAAGTAATGATAAAGACATTTATAATGTTACAAAATATTTCTATTTCAGATAAATGCTGCTCTTTTAAACTTTCTATTCATCAAAAAAACCTGAAAAAATTATATTGTTTTCAACATAATAATAATAATAAATGTTTCTTGAGCAGCAAATCAGAATATTAGTATGATTCTGAAGGATCGTGTGACTGATGCTGAAAATTCAGCTTTGAAATCACAGAAATAAATTACATTTTAGAATCTAATCATATAGAAAGCAGTTATTTTGAATAGTAAAATATTTTACTGTTTTTGCTGTACTTTGGATCAAATAACTGCAGGCTTGGTGAGCAGAAGAGCCTTCTTTAAGAAACATTTAAAATCTTACAGTTCAGAAACTATTGATTATCCACCACTGAATAAAAAATAAAAAAAGGTTATTGAGACTTTTTTTTCCTCAGAATTGCATGATAATAACTCGCAATTCTGACTTTATAACTTGCCATTCTGTGAAAAAAAAGTCAGAATTGTGAGATAAAAAGTCGCAATAACCTTTTTTTATTTACAATTCAGTGGCAGAAACGGGCTTCCACAATTGACTGGTAGTGTAGATGCACACATAAAGCTGCTGGAGCTCACCAGCGTCTGTTTCTTGAGCAGCGGTGCATCTCCATCGTACACAAACACGGGTCTGATGCGGAAGAACAGCAGCTTACAGAGGCGATGGAAGAGCGTGAGGAGATGAGCGTTCTGCACCGCGTTCCCATCACGATCCCGCACTCCTTTGACCGCCTGATTCAGCCAAATACTGATGTCTGTGACGGCGAGTCACGGGTCCAAACAGACAAACTTACACTTACAGAATGATTTTCATTACTGCATTACAATAACGGGAATCTGGGGGGAAATGTGTTTAATTGTCATGAAAAACAATGAGATAATCCTGCAGGAAAGGATACCGACAGCTAAAATCTTCCCCTCCAGTGTTTCAGGATTGATGGGTTTTCCGGTGCTTTCCAAGACCTTCCACAGTCCATGAACTCCCATCACTCCTGCTCACATCTGCAGAAAAACATCAACTCGCTCAAGCAGCACCACGACAAGAAAGGCCTGTTTACACCACATGAGAAAAAAAATCATGCTTTGGTATATAATAATTGTCAACATTAAAAAAAAGTAAACATTAAAGGGGTCATATAATGCCAATTTTCCACAAGTTAATATGATTATTTAGGGTCTTAATGAAAAGTCTGTAATATACTTTGATTAAAAATTCTCATTAGTAGTGTAAAAAAACACTCATTATACCTTGTCAAAAACAGCTGTTTTCAGCACGCCATTTCAGTGCATGTTTCTTTAAATGCTAATGAGCTCTGCTCACCCCGCCCCTCTGTTCTGTGGGGCGTTTTGACACAACACACGTGGAGTGTTGCCTTGACAACAGTTGAGGGTATATTTTGGGGAAAGTATGGCAGCGGGAGGCTCTGAATACACATCTGTGCAACCATAGCAACTTGAACCAGAGTTGGACCCGGAACAAGATGACGCCCCCGAAGAAGTTGAGATGGTCCTCACTGAAGAACACAAGATCCAGGGGGCGTGATTTGATCTAGCTCCAACTCCTCCCACCTGACATTAGGTCAAGGCAGGAATAATGGGTCTAGCAGGGGTTGAAGGACACCTAAGAATTTGTTGTAATGTATGTTTATGTCCAGTGCAGTACTCAAAACATTCAAGTACATCTGCGGTATTATAACTACATTGATATTCCTGTTACAGGTGTCTTTGTGGAAATTGTGGGCAAATGCCTACAGAGCCCGAGAATATATGCTACAGGGAGATACCACAGGTACAGTACTTTTCCTAAATTGTATTATGCAATCATCTTTTAAAAATGTCAGGTCACTTATCTTATTCATAATTTGTAGGTTTTAAGATGATTACAACGCCTGAATGTATGGTGGATCATCCTGGCCTAGAACCGGTTTGTTTATTAAACGTGTTCTCGCTTCAGAATGCATTAAACATCTACAGAGGAGACTATGGGCCTTTAGGTCTAAGGGGAATAGAAGGGTAAGTTGTGTTTTGATTCATTTGAGTCATCATTTTCTATTGTAACATAAGTGACTGCCGAGCAAAGCATAAAGTGCCCTAAGCGTAACTGTTCATCGGTAGTGTAATTTTGAAGTATCACATACCAACATACCATTCTACATAAAATACAAAGTACTGAATAGACACAAAACTGTTTGTACTACCATTTATTGACTGAAATACTGTTTTACTGAGGTTTTTAATCAGTTATTCAAAAAAGCTGCAGTAACAAAGTCAAACAGCAAGTAGCAAATGAATAATAATAATAAAGAAAAAGTAATGATTAGACTAAATAACATTACTTTTCACCCCAAAAAACTGTTCAATTGTCTCAGCCGTTACAGGTTTATGACCTACAGCAGCTTCGTCATCTGGTGCTGGGGCATTCTGGGCTGGAGAATCAGGCTAGAGCTGCTCTCCTGTGTGGTGCGACGGATAAGGGCTGAGTTCCCTAATGCTCAGGGAAGGTATGTGGGGTTCAGACATGCCCTTGATTGAATCTAGACACGTAGCTGTCTATCACTTCCAGTTTGTCTGGTTTCTCAAACTGGGATGTGAGATCCTCAGGTATGGAGATCTTCAGGATATCGTCTATATATGGGGTTGGGTCCACAACAACTTTCTCAAAGATAAGTTCCAACAGGTTGTCCACATAGTCTGTACACAAAAATGTTTAATTAGATTTTATTTTCAGATTACTCTGAAGCAGTGTTCCTCACTTAGTGTTGTCACTTTATGGTTTTATATATAAAATTGTTTATAAGGTTTATCAAAAGTAATTTGTTACAACATGTATTTATGTTCCGCTTCTGATATTAGGTCTGTACATACAATGCTTATTTTGCATTTAAATAAAAACTTGTTAAACTCACGGAAGGTTGGTTCTGCTTTCACTGGCTTTGCATAGCATTGTCCTTTCTTGTATTTTGGAAAAACCACCTTAAATAGTGGCTCCCCAGCTGCTGTTGTGGCTTGGGGATGCCCAGCATTTTCATTAAAATGTAGGGCTGCCAGGTAGAGTCTTTAGAGGAGAAATAATGGTCACACTTGTGTGTTATTTTGTGTGTTTGGAAATGTGTATACAGGTGCATCTAAAAAAAAAAAATTTATATTGTGAATTTTTTTTCTTGTAACTTATTTAATAAAGTGAAACTTTCATATATTCTAGATTCATTACATGTAAAGTAAAAAGTGTTTTTGTTTCAATGTTGATGATTAGAGCTTACAGCTCATGGAAGTCAAAAATCAGTATCTCAATATATTAGAATATTTCCTAAGATCAATTAAAAAAAGGATTTGCAAATCAGAAAAGTTCAAGTTGTTTAAAGTATGTTGATTTCTGCACTCAATACTTGGCCGGGGCTGCTTTAGCACAAACTCCAGCATCAGTGAGGAACGGCATGAGATCAGCCTGTGGCTCTGCTGAGGAACTATTGAGTCTTCAGCTCGTCTGGATTGTTGGATCCACTGTTTCTCATCTTTCTCTTGAAAATATCCCATAGATTCTCTGTGGGGTTCAGGTCAGGCGAGTTTACTGGCCAATCAAGCACAGTAATATCATGGTCATTGAACCAGCTTTTGGTAGCTTTGGCAGTGTGGGCAGGTGCTTAAAGTCCTGCTGGAAAATGAAATCAGCATCTCCATAAAGCTTGTCAGCAGAAGGAAGCATGAAGTGCTCTAAAATTTCCTGGTAGATGGCTGCGTTGACTCTGGACTTGATAAAACACAGTGGAGCAACACCAGCAGACGTCACGGCAGCCCAAATCATCTCTGACTGTGGAAACTTCACACTGGACTTCAAGCAGCTTGGGTTCTGTGCCTCTCCTCTCTTCCTCCAGACCTTGATTTCCAAATGAATAGCAAACTGTACTTTCATCTGAAAAGAGGGCTTTGGAGCACTGAGCAACAGTCCAGTTCTTTTTCTCCACAGCCCAGGTAAGATGCTTCTGACGTTGTCTCTGGTTCAGAAGTGGCTTGGTAGCTCTTTTCCTGAAGACGTCTGAGCGTGGAGACTCTTGATGCACTGACTCCAGCTTCAGTCCACTCCTTGTGAAGCTCTCACAAGTGTCTGAATCAGCTTTGCTTGACAGTATTCTCAAGCTTGCGGTCATCCCTGTTGCTTGTGGACCTTTTCCTACCCAAATTCTTCCTTCCAGTCAACTTTGCATTTAATATGCTTTGATACAGCACTCTGTAAACAGCCACAGCTTTCAGTAATGACCCTCTGTGACTTACCCTCTTTGTGGAGGCCGTCAATGTTCATCTTCTGGATCATTGCCAAGTCAGCAGTCTTCTCCATTATTGTGGTTTCAAAGAACAAGAGATACCCAGATTTATACTGTAGAGATGGTCATTTAATGAAGCTCAAATGTAAATATCCTAATATATTGAGATACTGGATTTTTGACTTACATGAGCTGTAAGCTCTAATCATCAAAATTAAAACAAAAAAACTTTTGAAATGTTTTACTTTACATGTAATGAATCTAAAACATATGAAAGTTTCACTTTTACAAGAAAAAAAAAAAGAACTTTTTCACGATATTCTAATTTTTTGAGATGCACCTGTACATTCCTTTCCAAATGATTATATTTACCTGCATAACATTCCCAGAAAAGAAAAGACAACATTCTTGGGCGCAAAACGCAGAATTGCACTGTGGAACGCCTCCAGTGATGAGGTCTGATGGTGAGGGCTCAGTTTCTCAACATCCTTCAGAATCCTCTTGTTTCTGAGGATCTTCTCTAATCGACAGAAAGCGGGTGTCCCTGGTGGGAAAAGTGGAACTTATTAAACTTTATATTTAAAAACAAGTAAATAAAATTGTAAAAACTGACATAATTCAAATTAAAGGAAAAAAAAGAAGTCATGTCTGTTGACCCATACTCGGAATTTGTGCTCTGCATTTAACCCATCCAACATGTACACACACAGCAGTGAACACACACACACAGCAGGGAACATACACCCGGAGCAGTGGTCATTTATGCTGCAGCGCCCGGGGAGCAGTTGGGGGTTCGGTGCCTTGCTCAAGAGCACCTCAGTCGTGGTATTGAGGGTGGAGAGAGCGCTGGACATTCACTCCCCCCACCTACAATCCCTGCCGGCCCGAGACTCAAACCCACAACCTTTGGATTACGAGTCCGACTCTAACCATTAGGCCACGACTTCCCACATAGACACATGAGTTACATTGACACTGCAAATAGGGTAAACACACCAGCTCTCAACCACTTGCTCTTGTCCCTTGTAGTGTGTTGCGGATGCAAACACCGTGGGAAAACGGGATTGTCATGTGTGTGCATGTCTTGGACATGATTAAGAATTGAAGTCCACTTTGCAACTCGCTCTTGCCATGAGGAAGAAGAAGCCGCTGTCCAATACATGTGGTTTTTTATACTGCGATACCACTTCCGCAGTTTTTCACTGTCTTTGCTCTGAGCAATCCTCAGCAGTTTCTTTGAGACTCCTAATAATACAAACAAACAAACAAACTGTATTTCAGACATCCAGAAAGATACAGTGTGTATTGAACACAAAATAACATTAAAAAAAGACAGTTCTTGGCAAAGGTAAAGATCATAATCTTTAGTAATGTCATTTTACTGCTCTGTTTAAAAAATAACCAGTCTGTGAGACTATGAAAGTCATTAAGCACATAAACCACACCTACCCATACAGGAGCTAATACCTTTTTCTATGTGCCATACATTGTAATATTGCATGATGTTGGCCTCCCGCAGGAATTTTTGTATTTGAGGGTGCCGGTCTGTAACAATGCTGTCAAAAGTCACACCGTGTGCCCTCAAGAGATCAAGGCTCCTCCTCAGACCCTCTTTCTCGATGTTGTCTCTCCCTCCAACTTCCTTACTCTGATTACAAAAGAAAGGGCAGATATGACAAAGGTTGACAATGCCTGTTATGTTAGCGAATACCTACACAGTAAAAAATCCCTGTGCCTTTTTATCTGTACATTTACATTGTTATATTGCATATGCACTACATTTCGCAAAAGTCCATAATTTTAGACTCACCTGAACTAGTTGCAGATCAATAATTCTGCTGGTCCTTAGGTCCATCACAGAGTAACTGCCAAACTTGGCTGAATGACCTTTACAGAGAAAATTACTGTTTACTTTACATTACATTCTGTATTTTTTTTTTTGTATGTTTAGCTTCCTCAGACCTGAGACAGTTGTTCAGCATTTAGTACCTGGTGAATCTGCCCTCATGTCACCGCCTAGGACAACGTTCTGCTGCTGCCGGAGCTGCTGCAACATGCCGTCCTGTGCTTTCTTCCAGCTATGTACAATTGCAGGCTCTATGTATCTCCGGGCATGAATTCGAAAGCTGGTGTAGTGGATCATTTTCAGTTGCATTGCCCGGAATAGCTAAGGTCAGAAAAGAGGATTTTTTAATTTAGCATGACTTCAGGGCAGTATGTTCATTTCTTAATGTTCAAGGTGGATCTTAGTGATATTAATTGCAACAGTAAATTATAGTAAAATCCTTACAAACCTACCTTTTTGACTTTGAAGAAAGAGGCACCAGTGGCATACACTGCAACAGAAAGCTGGAGGTTCCCTGCAGGAGTGCTGTGTATAATTGGCTGACTATTCCATTTTCTGAGGAAGTCACAGTGTGAGCACCGTTGTTCCACAGCGAGGAATGTGCCACATATTGTTCTCCGCACATCGGTATCACAATGACACACAGGGCACCGCTCAAAGAGCTGCAGCAGGCAGTTTTCATAAACAATGTACGTTGCTGTCTTATGAGCCGGCTTTGAAGATTCAAATCTATTAGAATAATAAAGACTTAATTTATTAATTACCAAATTCCACATAACATATAAAAAAATAAATTGATGAATCAAATCCAACTGAATGCAACCTAAAAAAAAATAAAAGTCTTGTGACTCACGTCATATCTATTGGCTCAGTCAAAGTCGTGACAGAGTCAGTTGGATCATATGCAGACTCCATAGGCTCTTCCACATTCATACTTGAGCTGGCTCCAAAAGGGTCCTCCTCTAGCTCCAAGCGAGATCTCTTATTTGACCGCCTCTTTATTGAGGTTGATGATAGCAGTGGTTTTGAGGAGCCAACACCAATATCTGGGTATAACATAGTTGTCTGTGTGCCTGTTACATAACAGTAGACATTTTACTACCGTGGAAGAATATAAATGTAAAAAATGACAAGTACCACAAAAACTGAATAAATTACTTCACAGGATGTGGATCAGCAAACCTGTGCTTTTGTAGCGCGGACGTAGAGTTTGGGTGCCAGCTGTGCACAGTTGTGGTGTTTTCTTCTGGCAGGCCATGGCCAATTCTTCAGATGTGCTTGCCTAAACAAAAGCAAATAAGTGATCGGGTAACATAACCTATACTGGCGTAATATGGAGTTAGTTATAGTCTTGAATCATATGCATTTGCGGGCTATAAACACTATTTTGCAGGTATTGTTTTAAAGTTACCGTTCATCTTCATGCAGTTATAACTGCTACAAAACTATTTTTTTACATTAGTTATTAATCATTAGCAGACACCGTTATAAACCATCTACAAAAGCTTAATGTAGTGTTACATTAAATGTTACACTTAATTTCAACATTTATTTTCCTTGTTGTCTGATGCAAAGCATGCTGGGAACTAGAAAACGCAATCATTTTAAGTTCAGCTTACTACAACAACATTTTGAGTTTACAGAACTTATTTCAATTAAGTCCAATGAAATTTCATTATTTGAGTGAAATTAACTCCTTTAATTAATTTCACTGTTTGGTTTTACAGTGGCGTTTTAGGTGGGTTTATCCCAATTAAAGCAGTCAATGACACATGAATATATTCTGAAGAATTTATTTATAATATTAAAATAATGTATTTTCATGCAGCGAGAAATACACTACATGACCTGTCAGTGGCGGCCAGCTGAAGATCGAAGCTGGGAAACTTGCTAACTTTCGCAGATTATCAGAAAAGGCGATTTGCAAAGATTAACAGAAGGAAGAGTTACACTCACTTCTCCTGGAGGTGCAGCAGGAACACGAATAGTTGGTACCGATCCTTTTTTCAGGAGCAGCTTCTTAGCAAAACCTGCTTTATACTGACCCTCGTTTATAAAGCAGTCAGGTGAGAAATGATTCGCGCAAACATGAATGCATTTAGGTTGATCGGGGGGCAGATTCCCTTCAAACACAAAATTCAGCCACTGTGTCTTCAGCGGCTCGGCCTTAGGAACATCATGATGACTGCTGTGCTCGTTATTACACCCAAGAACTGTACACCACAATCGCTTAGATGCCATTCTGCTCCAGTGTCTATGACGACAGCTGTCAATCAACAATCGTGGGAGGGGCCTCCGTCACAGACAGACGGCTCGATTTGAGAGGAAAACAGTTAACGAGATTACAAAGAAACACTGGGTGGATTTTTATCATTATAGGGTGCTCGTGTACATGTAGCATTATATGACCCCTTTAAGAGATAAAGTCGAAAACATTCAAACGTTACAATTATTAGAAAAGCCACATTTATGAGATAAAAAGTCAATTATGAGACAAAATCTAAAAAATCATAATATAAAAACTCTAAATTATAAAAGTTAAAATGAGACAAAAAGTAAACTATGAGATAAAAGTCTCAACTATGAAATAATAAAAAAACAATTATGAGATAAAAATCTAAATTATGACAGAAATGCACAATTATGAGAAAATGTATCAATTATGAGATGAAAAGTAAATTATTATTTACATTTAGTCATTTAGCAGACGCTTTTATCCAAAGTGATTTACAAATGAGGAGAATAGAAGCAATCAAAACCAACAAAAGAGCAATATGAGATAAAAACGATGAAATATAATTAATATGAGGTTAAAAAAAAGACACAATTATGAAAAAGTCTAAATAATGAGTTTAAACAGGTATAATTATATATATAATATATATATATATATATATATATATAATAACTAAATTATGACACTGTCTAAATTATAACAATAAAAAGTCAAAATTATGACCAAAAAAAGTAAAAATGATGACATAAAAAGTCAGAATTATGAGAATTGTATGTTGCAAATTACGAGTTGTAATTACGATGAAAAACATTAAGTAATGCGATTTAAAAAGTCCTAATTATGAGATAAAAAGCATATTTTCTGTCATAACTTTACGTCATAATTATTATGACATGATATTATCATTTAAATTTTTTATGGTATGCCAAAATGTCCTTTTTATGTCACAATTATGATTTTAAAAATGTAAATGATGAATACTGTCCTAATTGAGCTTGTATGTAATATTTCCCGATATTGATTAATTGAGCAGTAAGTTATTTTGAGTCTTTAAAGTAGAAATATACAGAAATACAACAACAACATCTGTGATTTCTCACTCAGATTAAACCAGTATCGCAACAGGAGGTTTCTTCGTATTGCTGTTTCTAATAAACGTGTTTACTGTTCATATAATCTTAAGAATCGATGTTTAAAAAATGATATTTTATGAAAATCTCACACAGACCTGCTCACAGCATCAGAACCATAACATCCGGTTAAGGCGTCCGTTAGCGATTTCCCGGAAACACGCAACGAATACGTCACTTCCGCCGCCATCAGCCGTTTCCGGTTTCAACATGGAGCCTGTAAACTGGACGCTAAGATTTGCGTGATTGCTGTGTTACTAAAGCAGGTAAACAAACACAGATAAACACCGTGCTTATCTCCAGGTGTTTGTGCTGAGATGTCAGTGTGAGTTAACTCATGATCCACTGCGCCCGTGTTATACAGTAATGAACAGTAAACCAGCTAAACTGGATTAATCCTGTGGATCTGTTTCAGTCTCAGAGCATTTACTGTAGATGACTATTAAACACAACATTTCTATTGCATCCTTCAGTTTCAGTAAAATATACCTTTTCTGTTCAGGCTGCTGCAACATATTTTTAAAATTAAAATATTCATTTTTATTTGCATAACATCTAACATTTGTTTATTAAAATATAGTGTGTGTGCTGGAGTATTTCATCAAAACATTTTATGTATTTTGTTTGCATAAAAGTTTCCATAAAATATCTAATTAATGTATTAAAATGTTATTTTTCTGTACAGGAGTGGTCTAGACTGTTATATTATGAAATGTTGATGAAAAATATAATTTCTTGCGTAAAATTTGCATAAAATATAAAATTTGTTCATTAAAATATTTTTCTGTGCAGGAATATTCTTGATTTGTTGCATCATGATAATTTAATAAAAAGTACAGATTAAACATTTGCAGAAAATATGATGTTTATTATACTTGTTATTTTTTTACAGTGGGTGGTCGCATAAAAATGTAAAACTTTATGTAAAATAATGTGCATAAAAAATACAATTATTTTTATTGTTAATGTGTTATTTTTCTGTTTCATGAGTCATCTGTTGTATCATAAAATGTATTTTATCTTATTTTTGCAGGCAGTAGAGGAGTGATCTAGACTGACCGCAGTCATGTCCACTGAAGTGATCATCAAAGGTGACTTCATCTGTCCATCATCTGATGAAAGTCACACGCATGCAGATTGCTGTAAATCTCTCTGATGTGTTTTAGATGTGTCTGCGGTGGCCGTTCGGGGCCCCGGCGATGGCATGGAGACGGACAAGCCTCCAGTGGCCCCTGAGCTCTCAGCGGAGGCCCCGCTCCTGAAGATGATGGGCTCTCCGAAGCCCAGTCCGAGAGCGTCAGCGGGAGTCCTGCACCTGGGCAAGGTGAGCAGAGACGCCTGTATGGAGCTGGAGGCTGTGAGGATCGTGGTCCCACGGGCCGCCATCAGCCGGAGCTCTCGCCCGGGGCCCCACGCCGAGGACAGAGGGTCCCTGCAGCACAGGGACGAGCGTCCCCCATCACCCTCCACAGAGCCACTGGACTACAGGAGCGCACTGGACAAGCTGCAGACCTCAGAGCGCCGCCTGCTGCAGGACAAAGAAGGGCTGAGCAACCAGCTGAGGGTCCAGACCGAGGTCAGACTATAATAAATAATAATCTTTTCTGACTGTATACACTAGATTCAGTTTCTTCTGTAACCTCATCTAAATTACCATCCAGAAATGGGTTGGGGTTGGTTATAATGCTATTGAAAGAGTCTCTTCTGCTGTCCAAGACTGGATTTATTTGATCAAAAATACAGTAAAGACTGTAATATTGCGTTATTATAATTAAAAATAGCTAAATTTATGCTGACTTTAATATAAAAATAAAACTAATACAAATATTTATTACAGAAATGGGAATTTGGGGGAAATGTGTTGAATTGTCATCAAAATAATGTCATAATTCACAATTGTGACATAAATCTTAATGTTTTATTGATAATTGCTAATTCCTGATTAAATGATTGATTGATATATGCTTTATTAATCCCAGAGAGAGATTCTAAACCTCCACTAGACCCCCCCCCCCCCACACACACACAAATTATGATAATATTTTGATTTTATTGGAATCAATGTATCACATTAAATAAAAATGTCTATATACATTTATTTGAAACAGAAACCCTTTGTAACATAATGAATGTCTTTCCTGGCACTCTTGATCAGTTTACGGTGTTCTTGATCAATAAAAGTATCTCACTGAGCCCAATCTTGTGTCTGGTTAGTGTAGGTTGAGTGATTATTCTCCTGTTGGTCTGGTTTAATGTGTCCTCAGGTGAACCGGGAGCTGAAGAAGCTGCTGGTGGCGTCTGTAGGCGATGATCTTCAGTATCACTTTGAGCGTCTGGCGCGAGAGAAGAACCAGCTGATCCTGGAGAACGAGGCTTTGGGACGGAGCCTGTCGCAGACGGCTGAGCAGCTGGAGCGCATGAGCATCCAGTGTGACGTCTGGAGGAGCAAGTTCCTCGCCAGCCGGTCAGACCCAGTCACAAACACGCCATGCATTCACATTAATACTGTTTTTATATATAGTACGGTGACGCGTTGCTGCCACACACATTTTTTCCACTCAAATATATCGTAATAATAAAGAGATGTTTTGTCATTTTAACAACATATTTTCTCATTAAAGCGACATCTTTTCTCCTAATAATGAGATGTTATGAAAACTGTTTTTCCTGTTATAGAAGATACATTATGCGAGCGAGCTAAGAGATTCAATTAATAATTGAATATTATTATATTAACATATTATCTCGTTGTAACAACAACATCTTAAGAGAAAAGATGTCGTTTTAACGGGAAAATTGTGTTGTTTTAACGGCATATTATCAGTTATCATGAGAAAATATGTTGTTTTAATGACATAACATCTCATTATTATGAGAAAAGGTGTTGTTTTAATGATGTTATCCCGTTATTACGACAGATGTTGTTTTAATGAGGAAAGATATAGTTTTTAACAAGAAAAGATGTTGTTTTAATGACAAAAGATGTCGTTTAAACGACATGTTATTACGAGAAAAGCTGTTTTAATAACATAACATCTCGTTATTATGAGAAAAGATGATGAGAAATAATGAGAGGATGTAAATGACAACATATTATTACGACATAATTGAGTCAAAAACATTGTGTGGCAGCATATATATATTAGTATGTATATGTGAGTGTATGTATTACATTTTTGTTATTTTTAATGTGTTGTTTTGATCTCTTTATAAACAATTATCTCTTAGCCTCATGAGTGTTGAAAATATACTCCTGATCGTTTCACATGAATGAGGTTTCATCACCGTGGCTTTAAGAGGACGGAGACATCATCTGTAATGAAGTGTGTTGCTTTGGTCGTGTTGTGTGTTTGAAGATGCTGACGTGTGTGTGTGTGTGTGTGTGTTCCTGTAGCGTGATGGCAGAGGAGCTGACCAATGCCAGAGCGGCTCTACAGCGGCAGACCAGAGATGCTCAGTGTGCCATTCAGGATCTGCTTCGAGAGAGAGACGAGTTCTCCAGAGACATGATGCACACGCACAGGTCACAAAAACCAACAAAACATCTCCTTACCTCAAATACGTTTAAGTGCTAAAAAAGTAAAACTAAGATGGAAAAAGATCTTAAAATTAAAGCATTAAAACATTAAGGCTAATAAAAACGAATAAAATTGACAAAACAGAGAAAAATAAAAAAAATATATAAAAAAAGAATTAAAAATATGAAAAATATAATAGCATATTAAGGCAAGATACTCCAGGTGAATAGGCTAAAAAGGTAATTAAACAATAAATATATATAATATATATAGTGAATATATCACCAGTTGATATATTACATTAAAAACTGCAAGCATTTCTTTTAAATATGCAAATGAGGCATTGTCTAATTACATATGCAGTAATTTGCATACATTTCCAGCACAGAAATCTGAGCAGCTGATAAAGTCAGGTTCATAATTCTTTGATTTTGTTGTCATGTTTTTCCAGAGGGGATTCTGGATTTCTCTCTTTATCACTCCATAAATCAGAAAATACTGTCAACAGAAAGAAAACAAACACATTTCCACCATGTTTTTAGGAGTATAGATCAATGTGAATGAAATCTGAACAAACATTCAGAATATAGAGAGGAATAAAACTGTAAAGTTCGCTGTTTGTAAGAGAAATAAAAATTCTTTAAAGATTGAAATCTACAGGCGAGAATAGAGAAAAGTGCATTAAAAACACTGAAATTTGCATTTTGCATGGTTTCTTTCCTCTAGACGTGACAAGAAGAGACATGAAATGGAGCAAGAAACTAAACTCTGGTTTTGCCTTTAGCGTCTCAAAATAGCAAAATAAGTAGTTTTTGCTTAAAGCAATGTAACAATCTGACTGCTGATCAAATCAATCTGAGAGCTCATGCAGCTATGATCTGTATTGTTGGTGGTGTAGTGTTGTATTCATGGTGTTGTGATGTGTTTGGTGTCTGCAGGTCTCTGGAGCAGCTGCTGGTGTCTCTGCAGTGGGGTCGGCAGCAGACGTATTATCCCAGCGCACAGCCGCTCAGCACCGGAGAACTGGCCACAGCCAATCACAAGCTGGCAGACGCCATCAACGCACACCTGCTGGGAAACATGAAGAAGAGCCCCAGATCAGAGCGGTCAGACCTCTGCAACACACCGGCCGAGAAGATGGCCGAGAAGGTGCGCGGAAAACAACTTAATTAGACCAATAACAACAAATCAATAGTTAAACACTAATTCATTCATAAGAGGACATTAATAGTTAGATAAATCAGAAATTAATCATTAAAATGAATTAGATTAATAATCAGAATAAGAAGTTAATGATTAGAAATAAGAGGTGAATATCTACATTAACAGGTTAGAATAATATGAATATTTATAATAAGAAACTGGATTAATAATAGGAATTTAGAATAACAAATTAATAAAGGTTATTGATAAAAAATAATGAATTAATAATTAAGAAATTAGTCATTATTAATTAAATTAAATAAAGAAAAATTACAATTAAATTAATTTTTTATAATTAACTTTCTAAGCAGAGTAATAAAATATGAATTAAAAATAAGAAAAAATTAATTTAGATTAATAATTAGAATTTAAAACAAAATAAGAAATTAATATGGAATCAAGGATTTTATTAATAAGAAATTAGAACATGAATAATACAAAATGTATTTATAATATGAAATTATAATCCTAAAAAATTAATATGGATTAATAATTAACAATTTGAAAAAAAAAGTAAAAGTTATAAATTAATGAGAAATTAAAACAATGTTAAAATGTAAACG
>NC_136736.1:34977500-35047500 GCF_936440315.1 Barbus barbus | reverse complement strand
TTAAAATCAGAATGCAAAAAAGACAAAAAAAAACAACAATGATCCTAAAACATATTTAAAAACAAAATTGTTTGATTTTGCAACAATATAATTTCTTATGTTGGTCCATATGACCATATCACTTTTTTTTTTTGTAACCATTTGAAACAAAAGATTGTTGCAACAGGCATCTGAAACCATCATCTTTATTAATGAGAAGGGCACAGCAGTATTCCAGTATTAATGTGGATCCTCCCAGCGTTTGTCTCTTTCTGCTTGTTTGTTGCGTCCGTCTGTTCTGCTCTGAACTCCGGCGGGGAAGCGAATCCCTGCTGAATCGTTCGGAACGAATCGACTCTTTGTGACTCTCGTGAAGCCGGCGTGTTTCCTCTTCGGCACGAACTCCAGCGCTTTCTCCCAGCTGCCCGTGTCCTTCAGCGTGATCAGGATGCGCATCATCTGGTCCAGGGTCAGGTTCTTGGCTCCACACTCCCAGTCCAGATGCTCGTCCAGAGGCAGGCGTGCTGTGGTCAGTCGCAGGCGTTTAGCGTTGGCCAGAGAGACGCCGGAGTGAATGGAGCGGTCCACCATCGCTCCGATGATGTACACCTTACTGTGATCAAACTCCTGCAGGTAATAATGAACATGCACGCAGTGTTGGGAAGGTTACTTTGGAAATGTAATAGGTTACAGAGTTACCTAGTTACAAGTTACCCTATCTAACATGTCATAAGTAGTGTAACTACTTTATTAATGTAACTGATTACATTTGATTACTTTTCTAAAGTAACTGTTTAAATTTGAAGATCAGGGTAAATTTAACTTAATTTGTCTTCTGGGAAACATGTAAGTATCTTCTGTAGCTTCTGAAGGGCAGTACTAAATGAAAAAATATGATATTTAGGCAAAATAAGATAAATGTACACATCTCCATTCTGTTCAAAAGTTTTCACGCCCCGGCTCTTAAAGCATGGTTTTTCCTTCTGGAGCATCAGTGAGCGTTTGAATCTTCTGTAATAGCTGCATATGAGTCCCTCAGTTGTCCTCAGTGTGAAAAGATGGATCTCAAAATCATACAGTCATTGTTGGAAAGGGTTCAAATACACAAAAATTCTGGAAAACCACAGAATTTGTGGGAGCTGAAATATTTTTCTGAAGAACAGCAGTTTAACTGTTCAGGACAAACAAGGGACTCATGAACAACTATCACTAAACAAACAAACACAGCTGTGGATCATTCAGGTAACAACACAGTATTAAGAATCAAGGGGATGTAAACTTTTGAACGGGTCATTTTTATAAATTCAACTATTTTCTCTTGTGGACTATATGTAAACATCTTATTCAGGTCAGTACTAAATAAACAATAACATGCATTTTGTATGATTCAGAAAGGGGTATGTTAACTTCTGACCCTTTTTTGTAACTAAATTTCAATACCGTGATAAATTCTTCTGCAATTAAAATGAAAATGTGTTACCGTCACATGCCTACCTGCAGAACCTGCTTGGAATCGGCGGTCAGATACACCAGATCCTGCTGAGGAAACATCTCCAGGTGCGTTCGCTCGGTGGCCGTGATCAGCAGTTGATCCCACGTCTGCGATCCGTATCGTCTGCGCAGCTCACGCAGATACGCTCCGTCCGGTTGCAGGCCGCAGAAGTGCAGGTGGAAGGGGTCTGTGGCGCGGCGGTTCCAGCCCTCGCTCTCCATCAGCTGCGCGGCGGTGTTCTCCAGCTCGCGGCGGCTCATGTGATGCTCGTAGCTCATATCGTACACCAGCGGCTGACCGAAGCGCATGGCCTGCGCCGCTCTCCAGCTCTGGACTCGATCCGCCGAGCTGCTCCAGAACCGCAGCAGGAAGGTGTTCTTAGGTTCCTCTTGCTCTCCTTCCTTCACATTCTCCTGGTAAACGTGAACATATTATGCATATAAAAGCACAAAAGCAGTCATGAGTAGCACAGGTATATTTGTAGAAATATGATTTTTGGCATAAAAGAGAAATGTATAATTGTGACCCATACAATGTATTGTTGTCTATTGCTATAAATATACCTGTGTTACTCATGACTGCTTTTGTGCTGCAGGGACACATTTATAGTTTATTTAATAGCTTTTAAAATTTTTGCATACTTTAAAAGTCACAATTTGCGCTTCCCTCTCGGATTTCTTCCTCTCCTGCTTCTCCTTCTTGGAGATCTTGTGTGACTCTTTAATGGCCAGGAACTTGAGGTACTTCTTCTTGGCGGATCTGGTTGCGAGCCGAGAGAGATCCTCCAGCTGCTCGTCTGTGATGTTCTTGGGAACGAACTTCCCCGCCTGATGCCACATCTCCACCAGCTCGCGGTTATCGTCCAGCGCTGAGCGACTCGGACCCTCGCTCTCCTCCCGCAGTGCTTGAGATCTCATCACCGTCTTCCAGCCGTCCAGATCCAGAGCGTCTTCTGAAGCATCTCTCCCGGCGCTGCGGCTGGAGCTGAAGGCTCTGATGGAGATGCGTGGATTTCTGCATCTCAGAGCCAGCGAACACGAGCGCAGGAGCATCATCAGCTGCAGCGTCACAGAAACACCTGCAGAAACACACAGCAGGTGCAGGACAGAGCCGTGATACAGGACTAGCATTTCATTTCTACACAAACATTCAATTATTAAAAACATGTGTATATTTGCTTCATGCTGAATTTGTATACTTTCAAAAATCACTTTATATAAATATTAGTGCTGTCAAATGATTAATCGCTTTCAAAATAAGTTTGTTTACATAATGTTTGTGAACTCTTTATTATATATAAATACACACATGCATGTATATATTTAAGAAAAAAAATAAATACATTTATAAATATAAATTATATGAATATACATATGCATGTAAATATTTTCAAAATATATACAGGCGTGTGTGTATTTATATATAAATAAATATGCACAGTACGCACATATATTATGTAAACAAAAACTTTAATCATTTGACAGCACTAATAAATATATTATGATTTTTTATTTTTTTAAAATTATGCCATGATACTTGTATATAAATATATAGTTTATTTGTTCGTTTTATTTTTTTTAATATTTTGCATACTTTAAAAGTTGATATAAATATATTACACATATTGATTATATTATTACTATAATTGTTTATTGCATGCATTAAGTCACTATATATATATATATATATATATATATATATATATATATATATATAAAGTGTTTGTCATGATAAAACAGACTTTAAGGTCTTTATGCAAAATATAATTTCTTATTTTTGTATTTTGAGTTCAGGTTGCTTGAATATATTACCATACTGTGTTTTTTCTATTAACATATGAAACAGACAAAATAAAAGATACTGAATATCTCCATTGTTTTTGACCAGGGACTGAATTACAGCATGTTGTCAACCTGCATTAATGGAGAAGCTCATTTTAAAGACCAAATATTTGCTAAATATTAAAGACCTATGAGAAATATTTTCAATCATAAACAGCAAAAGCATAAACACACTAATACACAACAGTAATAACCCAACAAGTCTAATTTTAGTCTGCCAGAGAAGTCAAGCATTTATGAATCAAACTCGAGAGTTACATGTGACAACTAGCCCCGGTCTCCTCTACATCTACAATCATATTCACACACATTATGAGTAAAATCAACACACCGTGCCAGCTGTATTTCTGTTTGTTCACTCAGAAGGACACACGCTGCTGTCATGTGGATGTCGGTGTGCAACAATAATAGCTGACCGTGCGGAAATCTGCCTTCGCCTTTTAATGGACCGTCTGTTATTCAATATTTTTAAAGATGTTTGAATTCTTTAACGTTTGAAGTTTTGCTGTGTGATTTAAAATAGTAAAACACGTAATATCACTAACAGTAATAACATATTTAAGTTGAGTTGCGCACGCAGTGTAGGAACTATCGATGGCGTTTCTAGCCGGATCATATATAGCGGTACACCACACACTAGTAAACATCCTGAGCTGATTGTGTTTGTGTTTCAGACTGAATTGAGTGAAAGCGTCATGAGCTTCTTCCTCCATAAGCTGTCGAGTAAAAGAGACATCGACGACGCTGTTAAATCCGTCGCTGAGAAGGTGTTAGTGCTGCGTTTCGGCAGAGATGAAGATTCTGTGTGTTTACAGCTGGACGAGATTGTGAGTTATTATCTTCATATTCACTTTAATGCTGTTATAAATCCTGCTTTAGATCATCTCAATCTGATACAACAGCTAATCCATCCTCTAAATTACTGAACGTTAAGTTTAACGTTAAGATTCATGATCATAATCGTAGTATTTCGCTATACGCTGATGATATTATTCTATATTTAGACCACTCTGATGTTTCAGTCTCTAATATAATTAAGGAATGTGATAATTTTAGTATCTTATCAGGATATAAAATAAATTGGAGCAAATCTGCTTTAATGCCAATTAACAATATTAAAGTTAATTCTTCTATTCCCTCATTCATCCCTATTAAGGACTCTTTCACCATATATGAAACATTCATAAGATTGCCAGGGACAATTTAATAATATTTTAGTTTTAGGTCAAGAATGACATTCAAAGATGGAAGAATCTCCACTGTTAAGATGAATTTGTTACCTCGATTTAATTATTTTTTTCTCTATGCTACTCTATCCCCCTCCAGGTTACTTTCAGGAGATCAACTCCATAATTATGAAATGTATCTGGAATGATAAATGCCCCAGAATTAAACGTAGCACATTACAGCATCCTAATAGCAGGACTGTCTGGACCCGATGTTGAACTGTACTATTGGTCGTTCCAGCTTAAGGCTCTTCATGCTTGGGTTGATCCTCAATCTACAGTTTCTTGGAGAGTGATTGAAGCTGACAAGGTTAAACCAAATAGACTCCAGGATATTTTATTTACTGGCACAGGGAAAAAAGGGGATAATTATAAATTTGGTCCGGTTGTGGCCAACTCTATTAAAATCTGGAAAACGGTTGAACGTCGGATTGGAGGACCCTTCAAATTTTGTAATAGTACACCTTTATGGCACAATTTTAATTTTGTATGCGGAAATCGCCCATTTGTCCAACCCTCTTGGTCTTCTTTAGGTGTAAATATATATGATATGATAACCAGGGCCTATGTTCATTTCAGACGTTAAGAGCTAAATTTTGTCTACCAGCATCTGCATATTTTGTCTTTCTTCAATTACGTTCCGCTCTCAAAGCGTATGGCGTTCCTTGGTCTTCTCCCGTTTCCTCTCATCCTATGCGGGACTGGATTGCACCATCTGCTTCCTTAATATATAATAAGACTCTTGATTGCATTATAAAACCTCTTTCTATTAAACTATTTGGAATAGGGAATTATCTGACCTTAATGTATCTGTGGACTGGGAGAGGGTGTGGTCTAATCTCAGTTTAACATCTAAAACTCTGGTGCATCGTCTTATTCACTTCACAGTCATTCATAGAGCATACATAACTCCTTACAAAAGATTCAAAATGAAACTACAAGCAAATTTCAACTGCCATATATGTAATACTACATCATCAGGTACTTTTCTGCATATGTTTTGGGAATGTCCTGTCACTAGCAGTCTGTGTAAACCTGGTTTTATCATCCTTACTGCAAATTGATTGGTCAGTTAACCCAAGTTTGTGTCTTAATGATGATTCTGGTCTCTGTATAAGTTCAGTGCAAAGGAGAATGTTGTTTGCTGGTTTTACAGCTGCGAAGAAGACCATAATACAGAACTGGTTTACACCGCATATGTGTGGGAAAACACATTGGATCCGTAGCCTCCTGCAAACAGTGTCTTGTGAATGTACAACAGCACGAATCAATGGAGCCAAGCCTTCTACCATTGATAAAACAAATGTGTTATGCAGAATTTTAATTGAAATCTCTTTCTGTGATGAATGATTGATTACAAAATATATATTAAACAGACACTACCAGTCAAATATTTACAATAATGAAGATTTTTACTGTTTTTGAAAGAAATCTCGCCAAGGCTGCATTTATTTGGTCAAAAATGCTGTAAAAATTGTGAAATATTATAATTTAAAATAACTGTTTTCTATTTTAATATATGTTTCTGTGATCTACAGCTGTATTTTCAGCATCATTACTCCAGTCTTCAGTGTCACATGATCTTCAGAAATCATAATAATATACTGATTTACTGCTCAACAAACATTTATCAATATTTAAAAAAGAAATAATAATTTCCGGATTCTTTGATGAATACAAAGATCAGCATTTATCTGAAATAAATAGCTTTTGTAACATTATGCACTCTATACCTCTATATATTTTTTTTCTGGGATAGAAATGATAGAAATGAAGGGTTTTATTTAGCAAGGACGCAGTAAATTGATCAAAATTGCTGATAAAGATATTCATAAGATTCAGATAATGCTGTTCTTCTGAACTTTCTATTCATCGAAGAAACCTGAAAACAATTGTATGCTTTCACTGAAGTAATTCTGAGCGCAGCTGTGTTGAATATGGTTAAATCTGTCTGTCTGTGTGATTGACAGCTGTCAAAGACGGCTCATGATCTGAGTAACATGGCCAGTATTTATCTGGTGGATGTGGACACGGCGCCGGTTTATACCCGATACTTCGACATCAGCTTCATTCCCTCAACAGTGTTCTTCTTCAACGGACAGCACATGAAGGTGGACTACGGGTGCGTGTTGATCAATATGCCTCTTTCACGTGTTATCATGTATAATATAGCATATAACTTTATATGTGGGTTTACAACAGCTATTGTTTTGTTGCCTATAAATCAAGTGTGTATTTAATGCAAGCTTTTACTATTAATCATCTGGCTCTTACCCAAAGGAAACAGGATATGCTTTTGCAAACACAGGATATGTGGTTAAAGTGAGAGGTTATTTAAGCTAAAATGAACTTCTGCTGAAACGGATGTTTCCATACAAGTGTTCATAAACAAGAAAGATATATTTCATAGCAATCGTGACATCATTTGCTCTTTAATTGCTTCCTTGATATTTGAGTGTAGTTGAACTGATTTAATTTATTTCCATTCAGATCTCCAGATCATAGCAAGTTTGTGGGAAGCTTCAAAACCAAGCAGGACTTCATGGATCTGATTGAAGTGATCTATCGAGGTGCCATGAGAGGAAAACTAATCGTCCGAAGCCCAATCGACCCGAGAAACATCCCTAAATATGATCTGCTGTACCATGACATCTAGCACTGAGTTTGACCCGACAACACATAATAAGTCAGCTTATTAATGCTTTGCCAGAATGTAGAGTTTCCCGTGGAAACAATCTGATGTACTTATTCTGTGTATTGTGAAGTTTTTCTAAATAATAATGTGATAAAAACATCACAATAATCCACACCACTCCAGTCCATCAGTTAACATAAAAACAAATCAGAAATGTTTGTTGAGCAGTAAATGAGTATATTATAATGATTTCTGAAGATCATGTGACACTGAAGACTGGAGTAATGATGCTGAAAATACAGCTGCAGATCACAGAAATACATTACACTTTAACACATATTCACATAGAAAACAGATATTTTACATTATAATAATATTTCCGAATTTTTACTGTATTTTTGATCAAATAAATGCAGCCTTGGTGAGACTTGTTTCAAAAACATCATTATTGTTTAATATATATTTTGTAATCAATCATTCATCACAGAAAGAGATTTCAATTCTTAACTCATTTGTTTTATAAATGTATAAACTCTAATAAAGATTAGCAGCTAGTCGAGCTGTAGTTGTACCTGATGTGGTTCCTGACTGCTAACACGTGTGTAATCAGTGATCACGTGACAGGTGTTTCTGATTGACATGAGGGCGTGGCTTCAGATGTTTAGCGTACTAAATCTTAAAATAGTATAAATATGCCTAATTAGCGTTTTTGGGTGAATGTCTCGTTTAGTAGATAATACATTTTGGATATAATTTACATTATAATTTTAAATAGTTAAACACTGCAGAAGTACTAAGGTGTATTTATTTGTCAATGATTTGCGGAGTTATTTAAATGTTCAAACTACAACCATCTGGAGTAAAAATCTAATTAAGGCGGAACTCGTGACGCGCGGATCTGTTTCCGGCTGAATTTCACCGACGGACCGGATGTTGATCAAACATGGCAGCGACCTTGTGGACCCGCGAGGTTCTGCTGTGAATCACAACTCAGAAGAAATGAAGATTGATAGCGTTTGTGTATAGAATTAAATTCTATAATCAGCCATGTTCTCAGCACTGAAGCGCGCGTCTCTGGGGTTTGTCCGGGCATCAAGTCATCCGGGTGAGTCAGGAAATAATGATGCTTCTGATTCTGATTGAACTCTTTCTTCTGTCTGCTTTAGATGATTATTATCATCTCCAGAGTGCTTGTCACGTGTGATATCTGGTGCTGTGCAATGTCTGAAATGTTTGTGTTAATGCAGATGTTGTTCAGAAGAAGCTGAAGCTGCTGTCAGCAGGATTGAGGACTTATGAAGTGCCCCCAGACTTCAGTGGTACTGATGCTTTATACAGATACACCTCGCAGCTCCGCTTCATTCATGCATGCTGGCCAAACCCTTCCAGCAAACCAGTGACAGCTTTCAGATTGATTTGCGTTTTGATAATTGCACTAAGCCATTTTTTGGTTTTAATAAAGGTAGTTTTGAATCTGAATTAGTTTTATTGCCAGGTATGTTTACACATACGAGGAAGCTTCCGCAATGCAACAAAATTGACAATGCTGTATAAACTCTTTTTTGGTGTTATATAGTGTGGTATAGACTCGAGTGTGTGACTTCCGCTGTGGTTTTCTCTCATGCAGACGTGGTTCTGCCAGACAAGCCCAAGCTGAAGTTCCTGGAAAAGGTCCCCAACTTGAAACAAGCGAAGAAGGAGATGAAGAAGCTGCGTGACATCCAGGGACCGGCCAAAAGCGACAATACCTTCAGCGACGGGCAGTACGGGATCGTGGTCAGTGTTTAGTGTTAGATCATGCCTCCACACCAGAAAATGAAGATCCGGCTCCGGACGCCAGATCCTGTCAGAAAATATCTGTTTTGTCTGGTAACAGAACAACTAGTCAGCAGTCTAATACCCCAAACCTGTTAACAGCAAGTCTTGTCTGGTATCCAGAACACCCCAAACTTTCTGAACCGTCTTCTATCAGCCAAGAAGCCAGAAGCAGGAGCAGAGTTTATTTTCAATGCTAAGACTTCGTCTGACCAGCACAAATTCAGCACTGTTATACCAAACTGATTCACAACATCATCCCATAAACCTTGAGTTCCCATAAACATTCCCTCGGTTCTCGTTTTCATGAAGACAAACAGCTCTTTAAAGCACAGTCACAAGACTAAACAGCAGTGGAAATGAGGGGAAGGTTTGTGGGAGAGATCAATAATGGACCGTTTCAAGTCGTGACGTATTGTCAAGTATGGTGACCCATACTCGAAATTGGTGCTCTGCGTTTAACCCATCCAAGTGCACACACACAGCAGTGAGTAGTGAACAAATGCACGCACACACACACACACACACACACCGTGAACACACACCCGGAGCAGTGGGCAGCCATGCTGCAGCGCCCGGGGAGCAATTGTGGGTTCGGTGTCTTGCTCAAGGGCACCTCAGTCGTGGTATTGAGGGTGGAGAGAGCGCTGGACATTCCCTCCCCCCACCTACAATCCCTGCCGGCCGGGGGCTCGAACTCGCAACCTTTCGATTACGAGTCCGACTCTCTAACCATTAGGCTGTTAGGCCATTAGGCCACGACTTCCCCCATTTTCCTATGGTTTACTAAAGCAATAAGCCCCAAGAAGCCGTGGTTTACAGTGAATTTATAACAGCTGAGGGGTGTTGTTAGGAACGACACTGTAAACCACGGCATCACGGGCTTATTGCTTTTATAAAACGGTTATTCCATATACCTAGTAAGGTTTCACAAATTAAAATGGTATTAATAAAAACATTATTCTTCCGCCAAACAATGTAGTTCCTCAGAAATGGTTGAGGTTGCAACAAAGTGGTTGCCGAGCAACACACAAACGTAAACAAAGGTCTGTTACTTTGTCATTTACAATGGCTTTGAACGTGGCTCAACCAATCAGAATCAAGGACCGGAACTATCTGTTTTACAATAGAGACAAAGCACATTTAGGCCACGCCCCCTGGGGGCCGAAAACAATCCAACGCTCTCCATTGACTCTGTATTGCAGGCAGCTGCCTCCTGGTCATTTCTGACTTATAACAAAAAACAGAACAATGTCTAAAAGCTGCTGTGTGACGAGGTGCACGGCAAACAAGCTAAAAAACCCAGAAATGCATTTTTATAAGCTGTCGACACGAAAAATGAACATTTAAAGACAAAAGTAGAGCGCAACGTGTCACATTACTCTGAGAACAGCACCCACTGGAGGGAAAGGTAATCGGCAGCTTCCTGCAATACAGAGTCAATGGAGAGCGTTGGATTGTTTTCCCCCCCCCGGGGGCCTAAATGTGCTCTGTCTCTATACGTTTCTTTCTATGATGTACCATTCTACATCTGTGACTGTAAATGCTAGTAAAACAGATTTGAAATGAAGACGTGTGTGTGTGTGTGTGTGTAGGCTCTGGGAGGAGGGTATCTTCACTGGGGTCACATGGAGATGATGAGGCTCACCATCAACCGCCGCATGGATCCCAGCCGCACGTTTGCAGTGTGGCGCATCAAAGCCCCGTATAAACCCATCACGAGGAAGGGCCTGGGTCAGCGCATGGGCGGCGGGAAGGGCGCCATCGACCACTACGTGACTCCGGTCAAATGCGGGCGTCTGGTGGTGGAGGTCGGAGGTCGTGTGGAGCTGGGAGAGGTGGAGGCCGTGCTCAAAGAAGTGGCCAAGAAGCTTCCCTTTCCAGCCAAGGTCTGTTCTGAGTGCATTTAGTTTCTAACTTCCTCTTTATGAATTTTCATAATCTGTTTTCCTCCCAAACGATGTGGCAATAACCGGTTGAGTGTGTGTTTTGTGTGCTTAACCCTCTGGTATAGGGTTGGGTATAATTCTATCAGTTCCGATTCTTATCCGTTTCCCAGTTTCAATTCCAGTGTCCATTTATTCTGTGTCTCTTTGTAAAATATTGAATTGCTGCTGAATATCGTGAACAAATATCAGCCGGCTGCATAAAAACAGGACTCCATTAAGAGCTGTTTGTGTCCAAAATAGAGCTGATTCTGGACACATTGAGACTTGTTTAAATATAAGGTTGTAGTTCTCTCACAATTCTGAAGAACAAATATTAGAGAACTGAACAAAATCTCTTGGAATTTGTGAATGGAATGATTCAATGACTCACTCAAGATTGACTCGTTTCATTACTGGATGAATCAGGGTTTTTTAATGAACGATTCAAAGATAAATACATTTTTAACAGCCCCTTTTCACCACTTACATAAAAGATGTGCACACAGGAATTGATAGATGGAATTGAAATTTAAATTTTACAACAAATATCTGATTCCTGACCTTAAGTATCTGATTCTGGAATTGGAGTTGATTTTGGATTCCCAACCCTACTTTGGTAGACCTTTAGGCATTTTAGAACAGAAAAGTTTGTTTAAAATGTTAAATGTTTTTCTTTATCGGAAAGGCGTATTCTTATACGTAAATATCTTAATTTGTGTTCTGAAGATGAACGAAGGTCTTATGGGTTTGGAACGACATGAGGGTGAGTAATTAATGACAGAATATTCATTTTTGGGTGAACTGTCCCTTTAAGAACGTTTAGATATTTGCCCTGAGAAACAAGACAACAGTGTTTGACTCCAAAGTTGAGACTACCAGAGGGTTTCTAAGCCAGTGGTTTTAATGTGTGTGTGTGCTGAGATGTGATTGAGCGCAGATCAGCGGTTCTGTCTGTATTATGTGTTTGTGGTGTAGGTGGTGAGCAGGGAGAGTCTGGCGGCGCTGTATGAGGAACAGACCAAACGGGCCACTAACAACCAGAACCCCTGGACCTTCCAGACAATCGCCCGCTCCAACATGCTAGGCATCCGCAAAGTCCTGAGCCCGTTCGACATCCACAATCACGGACGCTACGCCGGGAAGTTCTTCAACCCCAGACGGGTGTAGCGTGTCTGAGAAGCTGCAGCATCAGCACAAATGAAGAAAAACACTCTTCTCGAGACCAGGATGTGGTGCAGAATGCTTTAATAGACACCTGATTAATATCTGCTGCTCTGAGGGGCCTGGCGTTCACTTATCAGGCGTCTTCTGCAGCACTCTGCAGATGTGATAACAATTAAGTGTGCCATTCTGGAAAGGTTATGATACTGTAGAGAGATCATGCATTCTTTTATCAGATGTGCAGTTGTGTGAGTGGATGTTGTGTGGAAATGTTGAAGACATAAGACAAATAAACAGGATTTCTTTGAAGTTTGTTTTTAATTTTGTACATGAAGCATAGCGTATTTCTGCCACAGAATAAATAAAAGGTAATTGCTATTTTTTTATCTCATTTTTTTTTTTTCAGAACTTTGAATCGGTGTCTTGCAATTTTATAATAAAAAAAAATCCTCACAAAAGCGAATTTATATCTTGCAATTTTGATTTTTTTAAATTAATTTGTTTGGTCGGAATTCTGAGTTTACATCTTTTTTTTTTTTTTTTTTTTCTCCACCACGGAATAAAATACTGAAATAAAAAAAGCGTAATCACGACTTTTTATCTCTCAATTCTGACCTTTTCTCGCAATTCTAAATTTATATCTCTCAGTTGTTTTCCCCTCATCATGGAATAAAACAAACAAAAAATTATTTCACAATTCTGACCTTTTTTTTTCTTGCAGTTGCGAGTTTATATCTCATAATTCATACTTTCTTTCTTCGTCAAAATTACCTTTTTTATTGTTTTTATTCCGGAGCGAAAATAAGCTTCCAGACTGCTCCGTTTAATATTCTATAAAATATGAGCTGATTTAAAAAAGAGCATCTCGGGGAGGAAGTGTCGGCTCTGGCCGCGCATGCGCAGTTCAGTTCGCGCTTTGAGCCGTGTGGCGGGAATCAGGTGAGTCCTGAAGAAGACGCTGTCCGTGTTGACGATTAATTAGCGAGTTTTGTTTGTTTAAAGACCAATATACTTCTCGTTACAGTCTTCCTTATTCTTCTCATCGGTGTGTGTGTATTTAGTGAGAAAGCAGCTGCTGTTTCTACACTGATACATTTGATCCTTCTTTTCTGTTTACCTTATCCGTATACCATGGTACTTACTATAAACGATATTATAGTGCTGTCTAAAGCATATCTAGTGTTTTTTACATCATTATAGAGAGATATTTGACATGTTAGCTTGAGGTTTCCTCGGGGTTTGTACACTTACACTGTGTTTCTGTGCAGTTTTCACAATGAAAGCAGCTGGAGGGTCAGGAAGGGCCTCCACACGGGGCCCCAGAGGAGCCAAGACTGATAAAGTGAGAACCTCTGGGTATTATTATTCATCTTTCATTCATTCATACTTAATTTACATATGTCCCAATTTACTAACATCCACATAAATGCATACGCTGTCAAATTCATTATCAATAAAATAGTTTTCCTGATTTTTGACTTTATGCTAAAATAATAATTTGAGATATTATTTGATATACTCTAAATCGGATCTGTTATGCTGTCACTTCTAAAGTGCATCTGGAAAAGATTGTGATTGGTGCAAAAATCATAATCAAAAAAATCAATGTAACGCCAAGGCACTCGAAAAATAGTGAAAAATAAAAAGCCTTTATTCTCACATGACTGTACATTATTATTATTATTTAGTCATTTAGCAGACGACTTACAAATGATGACAACAGAAGCAATCGATTGTAGTATTAAAACAGATCCAAAACTAAACGCTAAAACATTATAAATACTATATATACACATTTAAAATAAAGAAATTAAATGCATACAACAAAATATCAAAACTTAACATTTAAATGAAAACAAAAATTAAAGCTAAAAACGATTCAAAATATTAAAGAACAAAAGGTATAAGAGTATAATAATGATTCTAACATAACACTCAGCCAAACACCAAAAAAACAAAACAATAAGTTGTTATTTTTCACTATATTTTCAAGTATATTAAGAAATCCCGCATCCGAACAGCACCGATTCAGGGACTTTATACCCCAGTAGCATTTTATGGTGTATAATATTGTTTTCCTTTAAATACCGTGTTCATAAAAATGAAGTAAAACAGTGGACTGTTAACTTCAAGTTCTCTAAACCAAATGTCATGTTATGCATTAAAAATAAACCCCTCGTTTTGGAAAAAAATAATGCTGATTTACCAAAAAGCATAATATTATTTGATTGGATGATTCTGAGTTTAAAAATATCAATGCAAACTTTCCATCATGTAGCTTTTTTGTTTTCTCTTTAAATAAGAATGAAGAATTGTTTACAGGGGTTCTGCACGTCTTAAAAACTCTTAATTCCTAAAATTAAGGTCTTAAATCAGGGCAGAAAGTCTTAAATTCATAAAGTTATGGAATTAAATGTTGCATACACTGCTAAAAATAAATATCTTCCTCTGTATTTTTGTCTTGTTTTCCAATACAAATATCTAAACATCCTTAAATCAAGATGCATTTATATTGTGTTCCATTCAATTTATTCCTTTAATTTCCTTTACTTGGCTTAAAAACTTTTACATTTTGAACAAATAGTTGTAATGTGGCTCATATGAAGACATGAATCATGTCTCTATGGTGTTTTTCTGCTAATTAAGGGATAAAACAAGACTTCGTCACCATTCAGATGGTTGTGAAAAGCAAAAATGCTACGAAATGCATGATATTTTGTGAGATGTGCTCCAGCAAAAACAGACACTATTTTTTTGGAATCAGCTCTTGGAATTAGTTAGAAACAAGTATTAGATTTCACTCAGCAAATATGATAAAAAATAATGAAAGCTACAGTATAAACATGCTCAACACTTTCTTCCAGGCGTCCAAACCCAGAGCTGAAGGCCCCTGTCCGGAGACATCTCAGAAACACAGCGGTAAGTTGAGAAATGATGGGAGATGTCTGTACTTGAATGTATTTGCAGACTCGTTGCGTAAAGTGAGGTTATTCTGAAACCCATTTGTCAACCTGCTGAGTTTCTTCTTTCTGAAAGCTTGCCAAACAAAACAATAGGCACTGAAAAGTGTTTCCTCTTTTCTCGGAAAATGTCAATTCTGTTATCATTTTCTAACACACACACGTTGTTCCAAACAAGTATGACTTGCTTTCTTCTGTAAAACAACAAACAAATAGAGAAACAGGTTATTTATTCTGTGTTTTATCATGCAGTGAAAGCAGACAGTGAGGCTTCAGAAAGTGCCATAAAGTATCATAAACAGTCCATACATGTGAAATTTAAATTAATCGCTGAATATCTTGCAAAATCATATTCATGATTACTAATATTTCACATTAAAAACCAAATCAAATGGGCTTTTGCACAAACTATTGCACCGTTCACACAATAAACATGTTATAGGTCAAAATTTAAAGTGCAAAGTCAAAAGAAATGTTAGAAAGGTTGTTCAATCCATAAAAACATTATTTATTTTCAACATACACTATAATGTTAAAATACTAAACATTAATTTATTAACATGCTCTTGAATTATCAATTTTACATAGAGAAACCTGGTAGGTATTAAGTATATATTTTTGTAAAATTGATATTTATATTGCGGCAGGGTTGTTATAGGTAACTAAAACCATAAAAACATTTTAACTTCAATATTTCTCATTTTAATGTGCACTAAAAATAAAAACTAACAAACTAAATACACTAAATAAAAAATTAATACAAAGCAGATTTAATAAATAGACACACAAGAAAAAAAATACAAATTACATAAACATTGAAATGTAACAGGAAATATCAAATCTGATTCAAATGAATAAAAACTAATAGTATCTCAATGATTCTAAAATCCTGCATTGCAGTAAAAATGCGCCTGTATTTATGTTTATTGATTAAACAATTGTTAATTTGAATGAAAATGATTATGAAGATTTGTAAATATGCGCATGCCTAATGCAAACGTGTGCATGAGGTCTGTGATGTCATCAAATAATGACAGAATTGGCATTGATAGCTGAATTATTTCTTTAATTTTGTGTTATGTCTGAATATAATGGTCTGTTGTTTTATGGCCTAACAACTGTTTTTGTCTTTTTCTCCTCTGATTTTCTGTTAAAACCTCAGCAAAGAGTAAGAATAAAGGAAACTGGAAGCCGCTTACCAAATCATCTCTACTGTTTCTGGAGAACATGCTCGGTTTGTCTGTTCTGTGAGTAACATGTTGTGTAATTATTACATGTGCGTGCAGATTGCTTCATCACGGTCTGAATGTGGTGTTTTTTCATGCTTTTGACTTAGGTCTGTACTGGCATTGAAAAGCAAAGAAAAAGAAGAAGCACAGAAGCATCTCAACCTCCTCAAATCACAGTAAGACACATTCATCCAAAACATCTCCTTTGGTATTACCACAGCGTTTCAGGCGCCTAACTCTTTCGTGACATGTTTTCGTAGGTTCTTGGCTAAGTGTGCACAGCTTTCTGTTCCTCCGAGGAAACATGGAGATATTATGCATGTGTCCCATCAGTTCAAAGCAGAGAGTAAGAAGTCTGAGCACGGCAGGAAGACGCTCGAGGCGCTAGAGGTGATGACAGAAAGTCTTCAATTTAGTTGCATCAAATTTAAGGCCATACAAGTCTTAAAATGTACAAGAAAGTCTTATTTATGATTATTTTGGATGCGATTAATCGTTTGACAGCACTATTATAGACATTGCCCTACCCCGCTCATATGGTATTATTTTTATTTGTGCAGGTCTTAAATTTGATCTTAAAAATCCTGCAGAAACCCTGAATTAAGATGATCAACTGTTCATGACACATCCGCTCATTAACCCTTTGTGTGTTTAGGAGAACGTGCGCTCAATTGTTAGCACTCTGGAGGAGATGGAGGTGCAGATGGATAGTTTGGAGGAGAAATGCAGGATAATGAGACTCAAACTAGAGGATGAAGAGGAGAATGCACAGGAGGTTCATACAGATCTGATGGTTTCACTTGAACAGTCTGTGAGGTTTCTAGCTGTCGTTTAATCCTGGTGTTTGACTCTGATCTGTTCCAGTTTCTCCAGCTGTCAGAACAGACGGTCCTGCGTCTTCCTGCTTTACCGTCTCGCCCAGCCAGCGAGCCGACGCTACAGGTACATCACACTACATTTCCGGTCAAATTAAACCCATGACCTACAGTCGAGATTACTCACTTAACTTTGAAGAAGTCATATTTAAGCACAAAGTCAAATGAATGATAAATTAGGTTTTACTTAAAGGTGCATTAAGTGATTTTTTCCCAAACGATGTTGATATTTGAAAGCACCAAAACAAACATGCCCATAGCCCAACAGCACCTCGCCCTTCTTTTGAAATCTCTGCCTAACACATACGTACACAACCCTGGCAACGACGATCGCGGAAGCAAGTGAAGATGACACAAGCATATTCAAACAAAAGCTAACATGGATCCAAAATAAAAGTTTTTATTTACATAAAATATCTGTGTACTGTGTATATTTATTATGAATATATAAATACACACACATACAGTATATATTTTGAAAATATTTACATGTATATATTTATATTCATATAATTTATAAATATTTAATATAAAAACATAACATTTTTCTTAAATATATACATGCATGGATGTGTATTTATACATACATAATAAATATACACAGTACACACACATGTACAATGTAAACAATTTTCGCATTGGTCCGAACAAAAACAACAGGCTTATTGGAGATGCAATTTCATTCTCTGCCAGCAGGTGGCGCTTTTGGAACGGCAGAAATATAACTGTTTACTGATTTAATGAAATCAAGTTTATTCGTCATATCACAATTCTGGTCTTTCAGTGATTTTAATGGGAGTTTTTGAGAGTGCTTGAACTAGACTCAGTGGAAAATGTTATTTGCTCTCTTTCTGTACCCTGAAAGTGTTATGATTAATAGCCTAACTTGCAATGTTTTTATTCACATTAACTTTCAATGTTAAATTCACATTAAATATAAAGTCAGTCATTTTAAAAATGTGTTATGGCATGACACCCATACATTTTTATGCATAGCCTAGTTAATAGATTACATTATTAGACCATCGCCCACTATATATTAACATAATCTATAAAGGTGAGAATCAAGATATCAGTCTATTAATTGATTTTCCATTTCTGCATTGCTCCAGCCGATCTGAATAAATAAGCTATGCACTGGTTAATGTTGAGTGTATGCTCTTCCTTTTTTCTGTTTAATTAACGACCGCCTAAAATTAAATGATGATAACGTGAGGGAAGCATATGGTATAATCGTGACCTATTTTTAGCAGAATTCATTGAGGGATTTGACAGTGTGATTCAAAGATTAAGTATTTCAAGTGTAGGCTGTTATATAGACACGCATAGTTTTTTTCTTTTGTCATTTTTGGGGGGTTTCTAGCTTTTAGACTAGTCGGATACAAAACTTCTGTTTAAACGACAGTCAAATTAGTCGTAGCGCACATCCCTAATCTTTAATCAAAAATTAAACATCAGTCATGAGGGAGTACGCTACCCTTAAACACTGAAAATATATTAGCATATTATGACAACATTACTCTTAGGACATCGCAAACTATTGTTTCATGAATATGACTTAACCTGAATCTGATGGAGGACGCGCTCAGTCATTCAGGCAGTCTCTCTCTCTCGCGTGCGCTGTTTAAGCATGTTTTGTGCTGTTGATCGTCGTCGTCATCCCTAATAAATAAAACATTTAATCAATTCCCGAAGGACAAAATCAAGCCCCGCCCTCTCATTTCAGATGCCGTTTCACTCGGATATACATCACAGTAGAGAAGAAAAGACAGTCGCTACTTCCGTTTCAGTTTTTTTGCATTGTGAATTTATTTCTGTGACAGTTGCGCAATTTTGACATTACTGTAATGGATTACATAAAAAATTGTATTTGCTTACTATGGAAGTCCATTTCCATGACGCCATAAAATAAATAAAGTTTATAGCTTTATATCTTGCAATTCTGACTTTTTTGTTTGAATGAATAACGTTGAATAAAAAGGTAAAAGTTGACATTTTTTTTTATCTCACAATTCATTTTTTTCCCGCAATTATGAGTTTTTATCTTGGACTTTTCAATAAAGACGCAATTTGCAATTGTGGCTTTTTTCAGAGAATTGTGAATTTATGATGCAATTCTTCATTTATGTCTTGTATTTCTGAGTTTATATCTTGCCTTCTTTTTCTCAGAATTGTATTATAAACGTACAATTGTGAGTTAACATGTTGCAATTCTGACTTTTTTCCACAGAATTGCAAATTTATAACACAATTCTGCATTTATATCTCACATTTCTGAGTTCACAACTCGCAATCAGAATCGCAAGGAAAACATTTGAATTGTTACACAAGTCTATTACGTTTTCTATTTTTTGTATCCTGTGGTGGAAATGGGATTACATAGTTTGCTGTTTTTATGCTGATTTCAATTAAAACAACAACAAAACGTTGTATTACAGAAATGTGAGAGTAATGAGAAACACTGGAAATCACAGGTTTGATGAAATGCGTTTATTTGCCATGAAAATGTCACAAAGCTGAAAGTCCTAATAGTTCTAAAAATAAACTTTATTTACTTTATGCAAAATGTAATTTCTTGCTCCTTTTGAATTTGGGTGAAATGGGACACATTTTAGTGACATTTCTCCCAAATAGAATAACCTTTCAGTTGTTTTGTTAATTTGGTTGTGATCTGAGTAATATCGATCTTGATGTTATCACTTTTGGTTTTCGCATTGACCACAAGCAGTGTTTTGAATTATAGCGTCTATTTTAATCAATAAAACAGCACTGTCTAGTTGTTCTCAAAAGGCTTAATGCTTAGTTTGTGGTTAATGAATCAGCCGAGTGTGTCCTGGTTCTCAGGCTGAGGCCGCTTGTGTTTTTGTGGCAACAGCATATTGTTTGTCCTGCACATATAGCGAGAGGTTTTAACACCACCTTCATCACATCTTCACGGAAATGAACCCTATAGCGTGTAAAGAACTCAAAACACATGTTGAGAAACTTGCCTTCACCTTACACGGAACATTAACAGAGTAATACAGACAGACTTGATGCAATGTTTTCAGGAAAAGCAGTTTCAACACTGAACAGGGTACTTTTTGGAAATGTTGTGCAAGTGATTCACAGTGTGCTTTTGTTAATCGCAACAAATGTGGGACTGAGATAAAAAACGAATGGTTGTATATAGGCCTAATTGCAGCTTAAGTCAAGTCAAGCAGGTCATTTGGTTTTGAAGCATTTTCTGAATTACCAGGGTTTCTGAAGGTGTTAAAAAAATTTTACTACTTCCACAATTTAAGGTCTTAAAACAGCAGAAAGTCTTAAATTTCTAAAGTCATGGCAATAGATGTTGAATGCACTGCAAAATAATAATAATAATTTAAACATCCTTTAAACAAGATACATTTACTTCAGTTGCAAAATGAAGATAAGATTTTCCCTTTGAATTAAGATTTTTCCGACTCAATTGGCTGATGTTTGTTTTCATTTTAATCATTAACTCACTTAATTTTCATGAATTTTTCAGAAGACAAGACTTAAATACTAAAAAACATCTTTAAAAAAACAAAGAACTGAAATTACTTTTTTGCTGTGATCAGGAGGAGAAATTATTTCCATATTCTAGTATTTGAGAAGCTGCTTTTTTGTTAAATTAATTAAAAAGTAATGGAGGTCTATTGAAAGTTGTATAAGTGTTGCGAACTTATTATGAGACGGACGTATAACACAATACCATGGTGTAGTGAGTGTTACTACAGTAAATCCATGGTAAATGATGGTAAATGTAGATTGAAAAGCCTTCTGACTCTATTGTTCGTTGCACACAGTGTTTCTCAAATTTGTCTTTAAATTAGTTTAAATCACAGAGTCATTTGTGTTCATTGCTGAATTCAAGAGGGGTCATATGACGTTGCTAAAAAGATCATTATTTTGTGTATTTGGTGTAATGCAATATGTTTAGGTTCAAAGGTTCAAAAAACACATTGTTTTCCACATAATGTATATTATTGTTGCTCCTCTATGCCCTGCCTTTCTGAAATGCGTCGATTTTTACAAAGCTCATCGTTCTGAGAAGCGAGGCGTGCTCTGATTGGCCAGCTATCCAGTGCGTTGTGATTGGCCGAATACCTCAAGCGTGAGACGGAAATGTTACGCCCCTCACCGTATTATGATGCCATGTCCCGGCGCGACGAGACTAAAACAATAAAACCCATTATAAATGAGACATTTGCTGCATCCAGTGGGGACATAATTACTGATTATAATGACTCGTATCGGAGAAACAACAAACAACAAGCACTACTCTACACTGCTCAAAACTCACGATTGAATCGTCAGTAGCAGAAACATACTTACAGGCTGTGAGTCAGAAGCGCCAGACTGTCCTCGCAAAGTTGAAATTGCCCCACTTTATAGAAACAGCCAGGACTGAATGCTACTCTTCCAGGTTCAGGAAACAGTCCTCTGTAAAATGCGCTGCACACACTCTAATATTTGGGTTGAACTGTTCTGGAACAGTGTTGTAAATACAGCTTAACCACTGATTTCTAGTTGTGTCCTCTTTTGGAAGCCCAAACACAGTACTTTCTCTTTCACAACCAAACACAGCGTCTCCAGAACATGACGCCGGCGGCAGCAACAATACTACAGCCAGAGTAATAGTTACGCCTTCTTTCATTGTGTATACATTTGGGTGGTGTTATGCAAATCCTCCCACACCGTGACGTAGACATGTGGGGTGTGTTTAAATGAGCTGTTTTAGGAGGGCGTGGACGAGTCAGCTTCTAACACTCCAAAGAGAAAGGGAAACTTAATCGCATCATATGACCCCTTTAATGCTTGCGTAACCGAGTAAACGCTTCTGCTCTAGCTTCGGTCCTCTTTTGGCGCATAAACATTATATCGAACTTTTCATATCGTTCTATCGAGGAAAATTATATCGCGATAGTTATCATTATCGAATTATCGCCCACCCCTACTTTCAATTTATTCATAAAATCTCTTGACTTGGTCTTTAAAAGCCTGATTTACTGACTCCTGTGTGTTTGGTCCTCCAGGAGCACCTCATGAAGCTCGTCCCCGATCCTCCGGCAGTGGTCAGAACGCTTCGGACGGCTCCTGTCCTCGAGGATGTGAGGGCCTTTCTAGAGCTCACTCATAAACAGGTGGATGCAGAGACACAGCCCCGGACCGACCGTCTCAGACAAAGAACCTAAACTTTACACACAGACGACGGCTGATAAACAAAATAACTGCTTGTTTATTTGAAAACAACAAGTTTGTATTGAGATCTAGACACAGAAATAACATTCTTATCACGCATCAATGCTGCAATATCAAGCGCTGGACTTCAATTTTCACTTTCTGATTCACTTTAATGGGAACTTTCTGTAATTTTTCTTATGTAATTGAACTTAATGCTGTGTATAGACTGTAGAACATTTACACTATACAATACAATAGTGCATTTAACATCTAAATTTAAAGTCTAACCTTAAAATGCATGCTTTTTATGTTCCCTTCTCACTTTAAATACTTTGAGTTAATAAGAATATTGGTAACACTTTAGTGTCCAGTTCTCAATATTAACTAGTTAGTTATTAGCATGAATATTACTGGGATATTGGCTGTTTATTATTATTATTAAAACACATATTAATGTCTTATTCTGCAAGACCTTATTCTAAATCCTTAATCGTACTCAATTCTTAAACTTAATTGTCAATAACTAATTTACTAAGTATTAATAAGCATTAATTAGGAGTATTTTGAGGCAGAAGTCATAGTTAATAATTAGTTAATAGTGAGAATTGGACTCTAATCTAAAGTGTGACCAGAATAATTGATGTAGTTATGTATTATTTATTTGAAAGAATTAAAAGAACATGTCATGTCTATCCTTGTATCAATAATAGGAATTAGAAAGTAATGAGTAATAAGTAATTAAATACTTTTTGAAGAGAGTAATTTGTACAGTAATCTAATTACACTGTTGAAGATGTAATTAGTAACTAAAAGTACTTTATTACTTTTTTGGAGTAACTTACTCAACACTGCCTACAGTGTACATATTAGTATCTATACACATGCTTTATAAACAGAATTACAGCATTTAATTACATTTTTGGAAATTTGCTCATTGTGACTTATTTTGCCAGAACATGTCACATGATTTGATTTTTACCACCTGCAAACTCACAAAGAGCTCATAAAAGGCACTTTATCTCCTCGTTTACCACCTCGCTTGTGTGGTGCGCACCAGGGTTTCGAAACGCATTGTTCACACTTACTCAAACCACACTAACAAGTAATCACACCAGAGTCTATTTTAATCAGACCAAACATGACAAGTGTGAACACACAAAAGGTACAACGCGCACAGCTTTTGAAAGAGCACCACCACAGCGACAGATTTTGTACCTTTTTTTTCTGAGAGTGTAGGGCACATTTCTTTTGCATAATATAAGAGAACATTTTTTATGCTTAATTTAAGCCTGAAATGACCAGCCTTTAGTTACAGGAAGGAAAGCCTTGCATTTGCTTGTAAGTTCCTAAAATGCAATGCATCACAATTAAATCCAAAATTAAAACAATCATATCAGTCACAGAATGGCTCTTGTTTTAAATGTTTTGCTAGTAATCTTGGTGAAAAATTTCTATGTAGACTCAAAAAGGTACAAAAGCTGCATAAAAAGCCCATATTAGTACCTTAAAGGGACAAATTAGTACATAATTAGTATCTAAAAGGTACAAAAGTGCACAGCGACAGCGTTGTACCTTTTTTTTCTGAGAGTGTAGGGCACATTTCTTTTGCATAATATAAGAGAACAGTTTTTATGCTTAATTTAAGCCTGAAATGACCAGCCTTTAATCACAGGAAGGAAAGCCTTGCATTTGCTTGTAAGGTCCTATAATGAAATGCATCACCCAATCATATCAGTTACAGAATGGCTTTTGCTAAATGCTTTCATGTCCATCAAACGAAGCCTCAGCCTCAGTTAAAATCTTGAGATGCTGTACGTGTTTTCTGCTTGTAGTCAGTGTTTATCATTTGTCAAACAAGCAGATCTGAAATCTCAGATATTGAGATCAGCAGCTCCCCTAAAACTCAGAGTCCCTCCTTCGCAAAGACTTTCTTCGCAAAGACTCCGACAGCTCCTCGTTGAAGACGCGCTCGATGGTGGAAACGAGCGAGGCACGAACTGTACGGCCGAGTCCACGAGCCGCGAACACGTACAAGACGGGGTTGAGCGCGCTTTTAATGTAAACCAGAAACAGTGCCACGTACGCCGCGGCAGTCGCTCCTCCTTTGACCTTCTTCCACTCCGGCCGATCATGAGAAAGCGCTCTCAGAAAGCGGCAGGTGAAGTAAGGCACCCAGCAAGTGAGGAAGAGAAGCATGGTGAGGAAGAGTACACGATAGAGACGGGTCAGACGGTTGGATGTGTAACCCGGTCCAGAAGACGAAGTTGGGGAAGACATAGTGCTCTCGGCTTTCTTTGCGCAAAAAATCACTGCAATATTACACGACAAGAAGATCACCAAAGGTAGCAAGAATCCCGCCATGGTCTCCAACACATTTAAGGCTTGTCCTACTCCCAAATCACTTTCAATGCACGCGTTACGGTTTTCCCAGAGAATGACTCTGGCTGTTCCGATGTAGGGAATGGCGAAAACTGCCGCCAACACCCATATTGCGGCGCAAACTAGTGGCACGACCCAACGAGGGCGTCTCAATCGAGCCCAAACTGGTCTAAGCAGACACAAGCAGCGCTCCACCGCGACGGCACAGAGCAAAAACGCACTCGCGTACAATCCCAGGCATCGCAAATAAATCACCAGCTTGCATACAGGCTCCCCCAGCGTCCAATTGAAGTGGTTGGCTAAGTAGGGCAGCATCAGCGGCGTCCGTAATAACAGCACCAAGTCTGCGAGCGCCAGGTTCACTACGTAGATCCGGAAGCTGTCGGCGCTCTGCGTTTCGCCGGTCACTCCTCTGTTGCGGCACCAAACTCGAACCCCCAACGCCCAGACCACCAGAGCGTTTAGAGAGACGCCAACGATGAAGATCATCACGGTCACCACCATCTGCACCACACGCATGCCCTCGCTGGGGTACATGGTGGAGTTGGTGTGGTTCGAGGTGGTTGGCGCTGGGGTAGACATTGGTTCTCTGTGGAAATACAGTGAAAAATTCACATCAGTGTTACTTTTGACGGCACATTTAGTTTTAGTCATAGTCTTTGGACTAAAATATCAGTTGTGACCTGTCTTGGCAAAATGAGTCACAACGAGCAAATTTTCAAAAATTAGTTATGTTTATTTTCACATTCTCCAAAATGATTTGTGTGACCCTGCAGCACAAAAGCAGTCATGAGTAACACAGGTGTATTTGTAGAAATAGCCAACAATGCATTGTATGGGTCAAAATTATACATTTCTCTTTTATGACAAAAATCATTAGGATATTAAGTAAAGATTTTGTTCATAAATATATCAAAACTTAATTTCTGATTAGTAATATGCATTGCTAAGGACTTCATTTGAACAACTTTAAAGGAGATTTTCTCAATATTTAGATTTTTTTGCTCCCTCAGATTCCAGATTTTCTAATAGTTGTATCTCAGACAAATATTGTCCTATCATAACAAACCATACATCAATGGAAAGATTATTTATTCAGCTATAAAATCCAAAAATTGACCCTTATGACTGGTTTTGTGCTGCAGGGTCACACATATGATTTGTTGGAATCGGATGAAAAATGACTGAGCTTCACTTGCTGTAATATAAGGACACAGACAACAGTAACTAAATTAGGCTGCTGCCCCTTTAAAACTGACTGAATGGATTCGATATACTGATATATAATATATGATATTCTCCCAACAGTTTATATTCACTTAAGACTAGGGCTGGGCGATAATTCGTTAACGATAATTATTGCGATATAATTTTCCTCGATTAAAACGATATGAAGAGTTCGATAAATGTTTGATTTAATTTAAACTAGCCGAACGGGAGAAACACTATGTGCAACAAGACAGTCAGAAGGCTTTTCAATCTACACCTCGCCATCATTTACCATGGATTTACTAGAATAACACTCACTACACCATGGTATTGTGGCAGAAATGTGGGATATTCACATTGAATTTTATTACAGGAGTAATGGTGTATAATTATAGTGCATGTATTTGTGATTAAGCTATAACGTGTGCATTTATACTGAATGTTTTTAGACTGCTGTTTTTCATACAAATAATACTACACTACTTCTACTAAAATACACTGTAAGGGAGCACAAACATCATGTGCTTTCATAAACACAAACACAATGTTAAAGGGACAGTTCACCCGAAAATAAAAGTTCATCAGTTACTCAGACTAATATGAGTTTCTTTCTTCTGCTCAACACAAAGAAGATATTTTGTTCGTCCCTATTGACATCCATGCTGTTTTATCCCATTTTGGTTAAAATAAATGTTCAACAGAAGAGAGAAACTCCAGTGTTGAGTAAGTGATGACAGAACTTTCATTTTTGGGTGAACTGTCCCTTTAAGACTTAACTTAAAGTTTGACCAACTAGCGGTTAACTGAGGGTTTCACATTAGACCAGTCGACATTATGTAACTGACTTAAAGAAAAACTTGTAAGACTAGTCTAACAGTCTATGCAACCGCCCACAGATTAAAATGGTGAAATGTAAAAATAATAAGCATTTCAATGAGCACAATCAATCATCAAAAGTACTAGTTCTCCTAGTGATGTGCTCAAACCTCTAAACAAAATAAGATGTTTTGAAGAATTGTGGTAACCAAACAGTTGCTGGTAGGCTTTGACTTCCGTAGTATGGGGTAATAAATACTATGAAAGTCAATGGCTATCCTGCAGATGTTTGAAATACATTTATTTTGTGCGAAGTATACTACAAATACATTTACATATTTATGTGCATATTAAAAATACCCTGCAGTTTTACTTTTAGTATACTAAACTGCTATACTTAAAGTCTGCAAACTAATTTTGTACTTGATGCATTTTAATTGTGCGGTATTAGTCCAGCTGATATATACTTAAGTATATTTGTGCTAAAGTGGAAATATTGCAAGTATGCTTAAATATTTGCACTGATATTATACAGAGATCATATCATCCTGATCAATAGTGACATTAAAACACATAATATTAAGCAATGCAATGTACAAGTTTAATTGTTTTTTAATAGCAGTAAGTCTTAAGAGATATCCAATATGGATTTGAAGTATACTTTGTACTTTTGCCATAATTTATTTGTTTCATACAGTCAAGTGTTTGGTATTTTTCAGAGTAACTGCTTTTGTGTTCAAGCAAACTTATACATGTTTGGAACAACTTGAGGGTGAATAAATTACACAATTTTAATTTTCAGATGTACTGTCCCTTTAAATGTTAAAGTGGAGCATTTGCGCATGAATGATTCTGCAAATCATATGATGCACAGTTTTTACTTTGTTTTAACCAGAATACAGGTGAAAAATCTCTAGAGGCCGGAGGAGACCTGATAGAGCTCTCCTTAGATAGTAAGCATCTCTCATCAGTGCTTTATCAGTCACTGAACACCTTTGCAGTGCACTAGCAAACACAGGTGAGGTTTAGAGGTCATGCGACGTGATGCTGTGCATGTTCAGTGAGTCGCAAGAATGTTAACTTTATCACCTGAAGGCATAGCATTATTCCACCCACAGCTATCCTCACATTCACAACCTGTTAACACACATCCATAATGCATTCCTGGCATGCAAAACACACCTACAGCGCTGCTCATCTAGAACACGTTTGCTCCATGAGAGTGTTTCAACTAACTTAAACTCTCAGATTCGACTGATTTTGTATTTTATTAATGTTTTAGAGGGTCTAGCAGATCAGTTATAGTTGAGATTTAGGAGAGTGTCTTACCTTCTCACGAGGCTCTGGTCGACTTGCATGCATGGACTGCGAGATCTGAGAGCTTTGGCATGGGTGTTTGACTCTGATGAAGTGGAAAAACTCTCGGAGGGAGTGTTTCTGTGCTTTAACTCATCAGTGGGAGGGTTTAAGCTCGACACTGCCTTTCGATTTGATTGCAACATTAATGAACAGCATGGAAATACAATCTAAATATAGTTTGCTAATAGTGCTTCATTCATGTGCTGCACTGGTTTGATAAGAGGCAGTTCAGAAAATGCTAATCTAGGTCTTACATTACGGCTCATTTCAGTGCAGAGGTATTTTTTTAAATGATACTTTCTTTGACAAATTATTAATACGATTTTTTTTTTTTTTTTTTTTTTGAAGGAAATATGAGCAGTGTTTGCCTGTGTAAATTCTTTAATTAAAAATAATGATCAGTTTGTGTCGTTCCTTTCGTCACCAATAGATGAAGCTGCTGCTCTGTGTGTGAAGCAGTAAGTGAGACAGAAATGCACCAGTTTCTGGAAGTTATTATATTATAATCAGCACTAAAACAGCTGTTATATTTTGGTTTTGAACAATATTAGGTCATATTGTGACAGCTGCTCACTATACGTCTCGTTCAAACGTTTATCCTGATCCTGTCGGCTTATTACAAACCTGTAGACAGCACTGAATTAACTAAATTAACATTCTTTATCATTAAGATATAGTTGTTTTTTTAAACAATTTAATTCATTTGTAAGTTTATTTTTAGTGGACGTTTTAGTAATTTTTGTGTTTTTTGTAAATGTCATATAGTTTTTATTTTTAATTTATTTATTTTATTTAAATTTCTTTACATTTTCTTTCTGTTAAAGTTCATTTCAAATAATTAAAAGGTCTTTTTCTGATTTTTATTTAGCTATAATTACCCTGGATTCCACAACTCTCTTCAGCAAGACATGATTTGAGGAATCAAAGAGAACAAACGCTGTGCTACAAGTTACTGATGTTTAATACAAACCCAAAACCATAATTATATGCAATATTAACAGTGATTCTTACCTTAGCAGACACTACTATTAAAGCAGTGAGGTTTCATTTATCAGGTGTAAACTGCTCTTGAGCTGAAACTAGCAGAGGCTTGTCTGCGTGTCTTAAGTGTTGAAGTGTACATGTGTGTTGCTTCACTCCTTGAGACATCGTGAGCTCAGTACGACTGAAACTTTCTTCTCAATCAACCACGAGATTAGACTCAGCGATTTTCAGATGTGTTGGTTTGACTGATACCATCAAACTCCTGTGGCTTTTTTCTCACATACTGTGAGAATTGAGTTCTTCTGTGTTCTCACATAATGTATGTTTTTGTGTTTACAATCTAAGTATATATATATGACCCTGCAGCACAAAAGCAGTCATGAGTAACACAGGTATATTTGTAGCAATAGCCAACAATACATTGTATGGATCAGAATTATACATTTCTCTTTTATGACAAAAATCATTAGGATATTAAGTAAAGATCAAGATATCTAGTAAATTTCCTACCGTAAATATATCAAAACTTCATTTTTGATTAGTAATATGCATTGCTAAGAACTTCATTTGAACAACTTTAAAGGAGATTTTCTCAATATTTAGATTTTTTTGCTCCCTCAGATTCCAGATTTTCTAATAGTTGTATCTCAGACAAATATTGTCCTATCATAACAAACCATACATCAATGGAAAGATTATTTATTCAGCTTTTATATAAAAATTTTGTCCTTTATGACTGGTTTTGTGGTGCATGGTCACATATTAATGTTGGTTTGTGAGTTGTTTTGGGTATGAAGACAGATATGACTGTTTAGGTGGGATGTGATTGCGAGTGTTTTAGCTTCAGGCTGTGTGTATTTCTGTTACTTTTTTCTATATTAAACCATATTAATCGTTCAAGTTACCTGTTAGTTTCAAGCACTAAGCCATTGCTTGCCAAAAAACACAAGTTTATGCAAAAAATAAACATGTGTAGAAATAATAAAGTGACTTAATTTGACTCTCCTGTCATGTGTTTGCTAAATATGGAGTTTTATCTTCAGGCCTGTACTCAGCAGTGACCAGCAGGTGTCGTGGTGTTTTTCCAAACGAAATGATCCGTTTGTGTCGTTCCTTTCGTCACCAATAGATGAAGCTGCTGCTCTGTGTGTGAAGCAGTAAGTGAGACAGAAATGCATCAGTTTCTGGAAGTTATTATATTATAATCAGCACTAAAACAGCTGTTATATTTTGGTTTTGAACAATATTAGGTCAGATTGTGACAGCTGCTCACTATACGTCTCGTTCAAACGTTTATCCTGATCCTGTCGGCTTATTACAAACCTGTAGACAGCACTGAATTAACTAAATTAACAGCGTCCTTGTTAGTAGGTTGTGTCTTGTCTTGTGTTGTCTATATAATATAAAGTTTTGGCTGTGTATATCAGCTCTCTTCCACTGCTAAAACAACATACTGCCACATCAAAATGAACAACCATAGATGCAAACTCCTCACCTTTTTGAGATCAAAATAGATCACCTATGACTGAGGTTTGAGAACTGGTTGTTTCAATAAGGTTTGTATAGTATTTTCTTTAATCTTTACTTCAAAAGCTATGTCTAATAAGGGTAATATTTGATGTATTTGAGGTTTGAGATGTGGGAACGGTGAAGAGAGAGAGAGAGAGAAACATTTTGCATTTTAGGTCAGCATTACCATCATTTTTTATAACATAGGATTTTGACCAAATATATTCAATCTTGATTTTCATAAAATATTGCAACAAGATGTTAAACATTTTTTTTTTTTATTACAATTTTGGACATATATGTCCCTGGAGCACAAAAGCAGTCATGAGTAGCACAGGTATATCTGTATCAATAGACAACAATACATTGTATGGATCAAAATTATACATTTCTCTTTTATGACAAAAATCATTAGGATATTAAGATCATGTTCCATGAAGATATTTAGTACATTTCCTACTGTAAATATATCAAAACTTCATTTTTGATTAGTAATATGCATTGCTAAGAACTTCATTTGAACAACTTTAAAGGAGATTTTCTCAATATTTAGATTTTTTTGCTCCCTCAGATTCCAGATTTTCAAATAGTTGTATCTCAGACAAATATTGTCCTATTCTTCTCCTCTTCGTCCTCCTTCATCGACTCATACTGCTGATGACCTGGCAATACTCTTCATAAATAAAACATCAGCGACCAATTCCCCACACCACAAACTGACAAACACTTCATACACACTATCACAAAATCACAGCTGCTTATCTCAATCCGAGCAGTCTTTAGCCGTTTTCAAAAAACATATTTTTCACCAGCACCTGACCAATTAATACTAGCACTTACATATTCTATTCTATTCATTTTGGTTTAATTTATAATTTAAAAAAACCTTGCAATGCGTACTCTGTTCGACTAACAGATTTATCACAGCACTTGTATACGGTTGCTCTCTTGCTGTGCCAACAATCCCTGCACTGTGTTTGGTTGGCATAATTAAATTTAATTAATAAAGGCACTTTTGCATTGCTTCAGTCTGTCTCTGTCTGTTGTGCTTCTGAGGGGTTTGCGTTTGTAGCTACCTTACTTTCACTCTCTGCTGTTTAAAGTGATAATATATAACTTAATTCCCACCATATTTCTGGTATTATCTATCAAACTAATCTAACTTAATTTGATCGTTCGCTTTTTAAAACCGCGAGTGCAGTGCATCAGTCTGTTTTTCACGAGTTCATCAAACAACAGTGGTAAGTGGTAAGTTAAATTGGTATCATTCATCAGTCACGGTGAGTAATGGCTTCTTCTCCTGCTGTTGTTGTTTGCACTTCATGTCACATGTTTAGTTCATCTCTCTCTGTCGGCGACGAGGGATTCACATGTGATAAATGCAGGGAAATAGTTACGCTGACAGAGAAGATTTCAGAATTAGAGACACGCATCCAAACTTTAGCTGAGGACAGTAAGAATGTGAGGGCTGTAGATACTGTTTGGATGCGACTAGCTCAGGGAGTCCTGTACATTGTTCGGTTCTGGTTGAGCCCGTGCAGCAGGGCAGCTGGGTGACTGTGAGGCGGCCTAGTCTCGGGTCAAAACACCACTCTTCCGTTCCGATCAAAACATCAAACAGGTTCTCCCCACTCAGTGACACACTCACTGAGAAACCTGATGAAAGTGCTCTAGTTATTAGCGATTCTACGTGAAAATAGAGACACCAGCCGCCATAGTCCATTGTTTACCGGGAGCCAGAGCGCCTGACATCTTGGCAAATTTAAAAGTGCTGGCTAATGCTAAACTTAAATTCAGAACGATTGTTATCCACATTGGCGCTAAAGATGAGCTCCAGAGACAGATCCCCAGTGAGGACCACTTAGACAGCCATCAAGAAAAGACCACTGGAACCAGTTGAGCCCTTACAATCTGACTTTGCTGCAGTTGAAACTGAACTGCTGGTTAGTTTGGTCAGAGGAGAACTGCCCCCCGACTGAGTCTGGTTTCTCCATTCTGTCACCGATGGAGTTTTGGTTCCTTGCTGCTGTCGCCTCTGGTTTGCTCAGTTGGGGACGCTTCATTTCCAGAGATATCGTCGACCTGATTGCACAGATACTATTTAAACTGAACTGAGCTGGATGATGACATCACTGAATTCAATAATGAAATGCCTTTATCTTTTTTAATCTTTTCATTTTACATTATTGACACACTATTTTCCTATTTTGATATTGTGCAGTTGCTTTGACACAATATACATTGTTAAAAGCGCTATATAAATAAAGGTGACGAGTTCTATTGTCCTCATTTGTAAGTCGTTTTGGATAAAAGCTTCTGCTAAATGATTATATGTAAATGTATTTAAAAATGTTATTGATCAGAAAAAAAGTTAATTAAAATGTTATGTAATTTTACTATATATATATATATATATAGAGAGAGAGAGAGAGAGAGAGAGATTTAATATACATATTAATGTATTATTAATATAATTTCATATTTAGAACAACGTTATACTAATATACTAATACGTTATACGGGTATGTATATATATATATATATATATATATAATGTAATCCTATATTTTAAGTAAATGTATTTTTATTTAAAGGAAAGAATAATATTTTACATTAATGTGTATTGATAGTAGTAATAATAATAATAATATTTTTTCTGTTGATATAATTTTATATTTTACAATATTTTGTATTAATCTATATATAATAATAACTATTTAAAAGTGTATTGTTTTTATTTAATTGTATATTTTAATTTAAAGGGAAGAATTCTGTTAATACTAATTTTTATATTTATAATAGTGTATATTAATGTATATATAATCATTTAATGTTATTGTAAATACTAATGTATACATAATCATTTTAAATTTTATATTTCTTTAAATTAATTTTTATTTAACAGATATAATTCTGTTGTAATAATAAATAGAATACATTTTATTTGTAATAATTTTACATTAATATATAATAATAAGAATAATGTATTTTAAATATGATATTTTTGTAAATATATTTTTTATTTAAAGGACAGAATTCTGTTAATACAATAATTTTATGGGTATATATGATAACAATAATAATTTTAAATAAAAAATTTTCAGAAATGTATTTTTATTTAAAGGACAGAATTCTTGTAATACATCTTTTTTGTAATATTTTACATTAATGTATAATAATAATAATAATAATGTATTTTAAATTTGATATTTTTGTCAATTTATTTTTATTTAAAGGACAGAATGCTGTTAATACAATAATTTTATATTTGTAATATTTGTTTTGTATTAATGTGTATGTGATTGTCCCAGTCTTCAGCTGTTGTGCCGAGGATGGCCACCAGAGGACACGGTGTTGTTCTGTTCTGCCTGTTCCTCCCTCTTGGGGTAGTTTTTGTTGTTGTTTTGTTTAATTTTATTTTATTAATAAAGAGCCCATGCTTCCTGCATCTTGAGTCCTTGCCATAACAATGATAACAATAATAAAATAAAAAATCAGAAATGTATTTTTATTTTAAGGACCAAATTCTGGTAATATTATTTATAATATTTTACATTAATATGTAATAATAATAATAATAATTTTTTATTTTAAATTTTAATAAATTTATTTTTATTTAAAGGACAGAATTTTGTTAATATAATCATTTTTATTTATAGGTTTTTTTAATTAATGTATAATAATAACATATTAATTAAATATTTAATATTTTTGTAAATGTATTTTATTTAAAGGACAGAATTCTGTTAATACAATAATTTAATTTTTGTAATATTTTTTGTAATGTATATATGATAACAATAATAATTTAAAATGTATTTTTTCAACATTAAATATGTTTATTTATAATATTTTACATTAATGTGTAATAATATTTTTAAAATGTTTCATTTTATATTTTTATAATTTATTTAAAGGACATAATTTTGTTATTATAATCATTTTTATTTATAATATTTTTACAATAATGTATAATAATAATAATAATTGAATATTTTTGTAAATTTATTTAATTTTTATTTAAAGGAATTCACATATTTGTGAAGTTTTAAACCAACATAAAAAACACTGCTAGACAGAACAAGCATTTTTGTAATTCATTTTAATTGCGTAATATGAGTCAAAACCTCATAAGATACAAACCTGCGTGACAACTAGCCCCGGTCTACACACAGTCTGGACTAAACAGCTCAAATACTTGCTTTGAATGAGTTAAGAGTCCTGTTGAAACATCAGAAGTTCTTTGATGTTTTCCTTGGCTCCATCTAACAGAGGTTGTTTGCAGTCACACACTTCAGTATTTTCATTGCTTTGAAGGTGAAATAATGCTCTATAGTTGCAGTGGCTGCAGTTCTGGGATGTTGTGGAAGATGCTGATAGTTTTGGGAAACCCAGGAAGGTTTAGACGAGTCTAGACACCAGCGCTCTTGAGATGATCTCATCTGTATGATGTAGTATCAGTTTGATGGAGGGACGGATGATGTGTCTCAGTTTGACTCAAACATTTCCCCTTCATATTCTGATATCATAGCAAAAGTGAAAACAAGCACATGTTACAGCATCTGTGTACTTCCCTCTTCAGTGAAAGTTTGAGTTCAGCCTAATTTGAGCCAGCGTTTATACTAAGTGTGTTCCTGATGTCAAGAAGTAGATGTGAACCCATAACCTTCTCGTGGTTTTACCCTGGACTTTCCAGAGCCAGCACAGTCTTACAGGCTTGTGTGATGCTGCTGAACTTCCTCTGATCTGGGATTTAATCAGCCTTCTCTGACTTCCTCTCCATGATCATGTTTAGAGACACGCACAGAGTTGGGCTGTTACCAAGTAATTAGTTACTGTAATTTAATTACATTTCCCTTGAAAAAGTAAGGGATGAACTTTGGTGAGTTAATAAGAATATTGGTAACACTTTAGTGTCTATCCTTGTATCAATAATAGGAATTAGAAGGTAATGAGTAATAAGTAATTAAAGAGAGTAATTTGTAGAGTAATCTAATTACACTGTTGAAGATGTAATTAGTAACTAGTAATTAATATCTTTTTTGGAGTAACGCACCCAACACTGGACACGTTCCAGTTCATTCATCATTCCTGATGTTTACTTTTATTGATTCGACTCACAAATTCTTCGGAAAACACAAAAATCTAGTCGACTTAAACTGGACATAAAAATATTATAAATATATTATATAAAAATTACATGTCAAACTGCTTTGGAGCACAAGTTGTGTGTGTGTTTGCGTGTGTTTGTGTGTGTGTTTGTGTGTGTGTTTGCGTGTGTGTTTGCGTGTGTGTTTGTGTGTGTGTTTGCATGTGTTTGCGTGTGTGTTTGTGTGTGTGTTTGCGTGTGTGTTTGCGTGTGTGTTTGCATGTGTTTGCATGTGTGTTTGCATGTGTTTGCGTGTGTGTTTGTGTGTGTGTGTGTGTGTGTGTCTGTGTGTGTTTGCGTGTGTGTTTGCATGTGTGTTTGCGTGTGTGTTTGCGTGTGTGTTTGCGTGTGTGTTTGCGTGTGTGTTTGCGTGTGTGTTTGCGTGTGTGTTTGCATGTGTTTGCGTGTGTGTTTGTGTGTGTGTGTGTGTGTGTGTCTGTGTGTGTGTGTGTTTGTGTGTGTGTTTGTGTGTGTGTACACATAGCAAAGGCCAAAACTACACCAAGATTCATACCATTCTGATAAAAAACACAAGTCAAAAATGGCCAAAGAGTACCAAAGGGTTAAATGCCAGTTTCTGTATCTACAAAATTTTATATATATATGTATTACAGAATTACAGAATTTGTCTATGATAAGCAACAACATTAATCGTGATTAATGTTGTTAACACACGCATATTAATTTCTCAGTGCACACATGCGATATACCAACACCCACATAATTACATAATATGAATTTAAAAGAATTAATTTTTTTTCCAGCAGAAGTGAAAAACAGGAAAAAGTGAGTATTTGTTCCATAAGCCAAGCCTGATAAAATGGTGATTTAAAAAAAAAAAGTTAGTCAAATTTAATATATAAATAATAATAATTTTTAGTTTTATATTTCTATAAATTGTTCTTTATTTAGTTAACAATATTTTGTTAAAATATTTTTATTTATAATATTTGTGCGTTAATATATAATAAAAATAATAATTATAATTATAATTAATTTAGAGGGTTAATTGCCAGTTTGTGTACAATAAAGTCAATGTAGTTTTTTTATGGAAACACACACGTTAATTTCTCAGTGCACACAAACATACAAACAGCTCGTATATATTATACCAACACCCACACAATTATAATTACATTAGACCTTTTTTTTTTGTCCGGCAGAAGCAGAAAATAGAAAAAAGTGAGTAATGCCAAACCTGTGAAAATCAGGTGGGAAAAAATTGTTAAAATGTTAAAAATAGTAAAAACTAAATTGAAGCATTGCCAACAGAATTAAGCCTGTTAACAAAGAAGGCATGATTATACGGCACTGGGATTAAATATTGAATGGTTTTCAAAAAGGACATTTTTGAGTGTGAAATAGATTTATGAAAGGGTGAAATATTACAATTCTAATAAAAATACAGCATTGAGAAAATGCTGTTAGCATTAACACGTGATCAAAAGAGCTACAAATGAAAAAGACGTCCCTAAGTTTGCACACGGATTAAGGGGACGTCTGGGACTTTCGTTATTTGGTGTGCACTATATTTTAAACGAAATAAAAAGAGAAAGATGCCCCACTAAGAGAAATTTCCACATCTGTCGTTCCTCTAAATGAGAAGCAGAGCGTCGCAGCTGTGATGAAAGCGTCTTACAAGAAACTTTAAATGTCATGCCTGCATGAAGTCAGCACATGCAATAGTATGATGCATTTTCCCCTAACTCTCTCTCTCTCTCTCTCTCTCTCTCAGGTTTACTGTGGCTCGCCCACTGCTGCTCAGTAAATTTAGATCATCATAGACAGGATGAGCACCTTAACTCTTTAGAGACACCGGAGCTCGTGTAGATTTCATGAGCTGTTTATCTACAAATAAAGAGAAAGGAGCATCAGACTGTGACACTGATTCGGGAACTTTTTGCACGTTATTCGCTTAACCGCACGAAGAGACGCCAGTAAAAACACTGTAGCAACGTTATGGCAACACCCTAGCAACCACACAGCAACGTGCTGATAACAAGTCAACTCAAGTCATCTTAGCAACCACTAAAACACCCTAGTAACCACAAAGCAATTTCCAGGCAGTCACTCACATTTTGTCCTGGAAATGTACAAGTTTTGTATTTTTATGCTTTTATATATATGTCTGTAAGTCTGTACACACTGCCGCTCAAAAGTTTGGGATCAGTAAGATTTTTTATGTTTTTTTAAAGAAGTTTCTTCTGCTCATCAAGGCTGTATCTATTTGATCAAAAATACAGAAAAAAACTGAAATTTTGTGAAATATTATTGCCATTTAAAATAACAGTTTTTTATTTTAATATACTTTAAAATATAATTTATTTCTGTGATCTGCAGCTGTATTTTCAGCATCATTACTGCAGTCTTCAGTGTCACATGATCTTCAGAAATCATTATAATATACTGATTTATAATCAATGTTGGAAACCGTTGTGCTGCTTCATATTTTTTGGGGGATCTGATAAATTTTTTTAGGATTCTTTGATTAATAAAAAGTTAAAAAGAACAGCATTTATTTAAAAAATTAATTTTGTGTTACAATATACAATGCTTTTCAAAAGTTTGGGGTCAGTACATTTATTTTTTTAAAGAAATTAATACTTTTATTCAGGAGGGATGTGTTAAATGAATATATTCCATGGTGTGTCTGAATACTGGATTCTGATTGGCTGGCAGGTATGCAGTATAACTATTTAATGCACAGGTAGTTCCAGGTCAGTTTAATCACCGCCCCATATTAATGCGCTGCTTTAATTGATGCACACTAACCCACACCAACAGCATCACACACACACACACACACACACACACACACACACACAGAGAGAGAGAGAGATTGTGCTGCACACACACATAAACTCTTTACACATAACGCTTCCCCGCGATTTTTATTAATAAAATAAAAGATAGATACTAGATCGCTACATTATATTCCCCAGCAACGAGGTGATAAAATTGCTGTTTATGAAATAATGTTTTGTAGAGAGAGCAGCAAGCAGGTGCACATAACTCTCCATAATTAATTGAAATACATGCTATAATTTATTCAAATCAATGTGGTCTTACCGCACTATTTCATCTCTGTGTCTGTAAATGCTGAGATAACAGCCTTAACTGACGAAAATAACAAATTTTTTGCCATTCGTTCAAATATTGCGCTGCAAAGATCAACACATTGAAATTGAAAACTTTGGATAAAAGTATCTGCCAAATACATTGTAGTGAAAAGTTGGGAATATGTATTTTGAATTGAATACAAGGCTGTATTTATTTGATCGAAAACACAGTAAAAATTGTGAAATATTATTACAATTTAAAACAGCTGTTTTCTATGTGAATCTATATTAAAATATGATTTCTGAAGATCATGTGACACTTAAGACTGGAGTAATGATGCTGAAAATTCAGCGCTGCATCACAGAAATAAATGACAGTTTAATACATATTCACAGAGAAAACAGCTGCTTTAAATCCTAATAATATTTCATAATTTTTACTGTATTTATGATCAAATAAATTCAGCCATGGTGAGCAGAAGAGATTTCTTTCGAAAACTTGAAAAATCTTAATTATTTGAAATGCAGTGTAAATGTAAATAAAAGATCAGATATTAATGTGTGCTCAGGAGACTGTTTTGCACTAGAAACCTTGGGAAGTACCATATACTTTTATTACTGATCGAGCGTCTCAGGCTCTCATATCTCATATCTCTCATATCTCTATATGAATGAAAGCTCTTCATTAAACTGTCTGGTACGTGGTTTTTTTTGAGCTGCATTGAAAAGGGAAGTGACATAATGGTTTATTTCTCATGGTTAAACATCTGGATGGGGGTGAAGAATTACTCACCAGAAATACTCAGAATAGTGTTTACTAGAGTAGTGCTTCTGAAATACTCAGAGTAGTGTAATCAGAGTCCTTATTTAGTTTTCTTCCAGTGGTCATAACGCTCGATGTCCACGCTGACCTATAATAATGCTTGAGAAGGATCCTGCGTACTGGAAGTTTTGTTCTGACCGCATCAATCATATGCGAGCAGTGTAGGCTGTGAATTTCCAGCGTTTAGGGGCGTCCCCTGTTTCTCCAAAGGTCCCCTCCCTCTCGCTCTCGACGTCTGTTCTCTTCTCAGCCGCAATAAACCACTCATTTCCCCATCAATCTTAACTGTCTCCTCACCAAAGAGACACACTTAATACTTACATATGTGTGGAGATCAATGCATTCGACTCAAAGCATTAAAGCAAGTGTGACAGTTAAAGAAAGAGAGCATGTGCACTTTACAAACGCACACTGCATCAGTTATGACAACCAGTGCTGGGGGCAACACATTACAAGCAATGCAAGTTACATAATCAGATTACTTTATTCAAGTAACTAGTAAAGTAATGCATTACTTTTCAATTAACAAGAAAATATCTGAGTTATGTTTTCAAATAAGTGACGCCAGTTACTCTGTTTCTGATGTATTAACTGAAAGCTCTGCTGTCTCCATGCTGAGAGAAATCAGGAGTAAGATGTTACTTTAGTTCTAGAATAAAAGTGAACATGCATTAATTAACAAAAAACTAAAAAAACAGATTCAGTATTTCTCAAAATGAATAAAAACACTGAAATACAACTCAGGATATGACCCAAACCAGCAATAATTAAATATGTTAAATAATACAAATATCCTTTATGTATTTAATCCCATTTTATTATTCAGTGTCTTTGCTGCTGACCTTCGATGAGTCAATTCAATCATACTAATAAGCAAAAATTACTCTAGATAAACTAACATTTGTTCTTTTTTATTGCTGAAGATTGTTGAGCTTTCTTCTTTACTGTACAGACATGCCTGAGGCTTTTGGTGTGAAAGGGCTTTATGTTTGACAAAAATATAACTTTATATTAAAAACAAACAAACAAGCCCTGCCCAGATTTGAAAAGTAACGTAACTCATTACTTTCCATAAAAAGTAACTAAGTACCGTAATTAGTTACTTTTTTAGGGAGTAATGCAACATTGTAATGCATTACTTTTAAAAGTAACTTTTCCCAACACTGATGACAACTTCTAATGAAATTGTGCTTATAGGGAGAATTCACCCCAAAATTTAAATTTGCTGTTTATTTACTCAGATGTGGGTTTTTTCTTCAGTAGAACATTAAAGAAGATTTTTAGCTGAAACCGTGAAAAACTTACTTCATCCCAGTTTAATAAAGAGCACACTTCCATAATGTACTTAAAGTGCTCTATTTTTACGCACTAATTTTGTACTTAATATACTAAAAATAATTCTTTAGTGCTTTTTAAGATAATCTTAAGATCATCTAAGTGTACTCAACTGTGCTATTTTGTGACACCGTGAATATGAACTAAAATGCACTTTTAACATATTATCTCTGTATTTAAATATGTATTTAGTCAGCACTTGTAGTACACTTGAAACCATCTTTCATACACTAGTACACTCAAGTGTACTACAAGTGCTGACTAAATACATATTTAAATACAGAGATAATATGTTAAAAGTGCATTTTAGTTCATATTCATAAGTCAAGTCACCTTTATTTATACAGCGCTTTTAACAATACAGATGGTGTCAAAGCAGCTTTACAGTATTAAAGATTCAAGAGTTTTTATTTGTCACATACACAATTATACAGGGTATAACCAGCAGTGAAATGTAGGTAAATAGGAAAACAGGAAATAAATAGGAAAACAGTGTAATAATACAAAAGGACAACAGTAAACACTCAATTTCAGTTAAAGTCAGTTCATCATTGATTCAGTAATATCCAGCTCAGTTCAGCTCAAATAGTAGAATTAGCAACAAAAAACTCCTCTAAATCTCTATACACTGGAAAAAGTGTGGATTATTATGTCTTCTTAACATTTCTTTTGAGAGAGGTATTATTTTTCAGATTTTCACCCAAAATAGGATAGATTGATCATTATTGAGCGCTTTAAACACATGTAATGTGTGTTTCATTCATACTGGACACCAGAGGGTGCCCTCGAGCAGAAAATCCACATATGCATCACAGAAGTAATAGAACTGATGATGTTCCAGGAAATCCCTAATATGAACAAAGACATCGCTAACGCTGTAACAGAATAAACAGATTAATCGTTAAACGTTTTGAATGATGAAACATAAGGACAATAAACACTCGCCTGCAACAATATATGGTTTATCTGTGTTCTTCAAGACATCTCGGGTATTTTCATGAATGAATGAATGAATGATGCATTTATATAGCGCTTTTATTGTGTATTGCCATATGATTAAGTATATTTGTAAACCATTTCTAATCACATAGCCTTTATTACAGTATAGAATATATTTTCTATCTCATTCTGTGATAAGAAGCCACATCAGACAAGTTATAATGATCTCTTTTGTTGGACAACAGGTTTAGAAAGGCTTATCATTGTGTGTCATTACAAGAGAAGATGCTTGGCGTGTGTTGCTTTTTCAAAATGGTCAAACCCATCTGTCATTCTCCAATGGCCTCTGGCATCAACAAGGCACTTTCATTCACAGATCTGCTGCTTACATGATATTTGCTCTTTTTCCGACCATTCTCTGTAAAACATTTGTGTCAAAATCCCAGTAGATCAGCACTTTGTCAAATACTCAGACCAGCCCTTTTGACTCTTAAATCAGCTTTCTTCCCCATTCTGATGCTCGGGTTGAACTTCAGCAGATCGTCTTGGCCACATCTACATTGAGACGCTGCCGTGTGATTGGTTGATTAGATATTTGCATTAATGAGCAGGTGAACAGCAGTTGAAAAGAAATGAATGCTTTTATTCAGCAAGGATGTGTTAATGAAAGTGAAAGTGAAAGTGAAAGTGAAGTGACATAAGGCCAAGTATGGTAACCCATACTCGGAATTTGTGCTCTGCATTTAACCCATCCAACGTGCACACACACAGCAGTGAACACACACACACACACACACACACACACTGTGAACAAACACACACAGCAGTGAACACACACACACACACTGTGAACAAACACACACAGCAGTGAACACACACACACACTGTAAACACACACACACAGCAGTGAACACACACACACACAGCAGTGAATACACACACACACAGCAGTGAACACACACACACACACACACACACTGTGAACACACACACACACACACACAGCAGTGAACACACACACACAGCAGTGAACACACACACACACACACACACACACACACACACTGTGAACACACACACACACACACACACACACACACACAGCAGTGAACACACACACACACACACACACACACACACAGCAGTGAACACACACACACACACAGCAGTGAACACACACACACACACAGCAGTGAACACACACACACACACACACAGCAGTGAACACACACACACAGCAGTGAACACACACACACACACACACACACACACACACACACTGTGAACACACACACACACACACACACACACACACACACACAGCAGTGAACACACACACACACACACACACACACACACAGCAGTGAACACACACACACACACACACAGCAGTGAACACACACACACACACACACACACACACACACACACACTGTGAACACACACACACACACACACACAGCAGTGAACACACACACACACACACACACACACACACAGCAGTGAACACACACACACACACAGCAGTGAACACACACCCGGAGCAGTTGATAATTGATAAGTACAGACTTTTATTGATAGGAAAGAGTTCTATTTTCAAATAAATGCTGTTCTTTTTAACTTTCTATTCATCTGTGAATCCTGAAAAATAAAAAGTATCACAGTTTCCACAAAAATATTGAGCAGCACAACTGTGTTCAACATTTATAATAATCAGAAATGTTTGTTGAGCAGTAAATCAGTATATTATTATGATTTCTGAAGATCATGTGACACTGAAGACTGCAGTAATGATGCTGAAAATACAGCTGCAGATCATAGAAATACATTACAGTTTAACACATATTCACACAGAAAACAGCTGCTTTAAACTGTAAAAATATTTCACAATTTCTACTGTACTGGATCAGATAAATGCAGCCTTGCCGAGCAGAAGAGACATCTTTTAAAAACATAAAAAATCTTATGATCCCAATTGTTGTTTATATATATATATATATATATATATATATACACATAAGGTATTGTGTGTATAGTGGTGTGAAAAAGTGTTGGCCCCCTTCATCATTTTTTTTTTTTTTTGCATGTTTGTCACACTTTAATATTTCAGATCATCAAACTAATTTAAATATTAATCAAAGATTACACAAGTAAACACAACATGCAGTTTTTGAATTAAGTTTTTTACTATGAAGGGAAAACTAAATCCAAACCTACATGGCTCTGTGTGAAAAAGTGCTTGCCCCCTAAACCTTATAACTGGTTGGGCCACCCTTAGCAGCAACAACTGCAATCAAGCGTTTGAGATAACCTGCAATGAGTCTGTTACAGCGCTGTGGAGGAATTTTGGCCACTCATCTTGGCAGAATTGTTGTAATTCAGCCACATTGGAGGGTTCGAGCATGAACCGCCTTTTTAAGGTCATGCCACAGCATCTCAATAGGATTCAGGTCAGGACTTTGACTAGGCCACTCCAAAGTCTTCATTTTGTTTTACTTCAGCCATTCAGAGGTGGATTTGCTGGTGTGTTTTGGATCATTGTCCTGCTGCAGAACCCAAGTTCGGTTCAGCTTGAGGTCACGAACAGATGGCCGGACATCGTCCTTCAGGATTTTTTGGTAGACAGCTGAATTCATGGTTCATTTATCACAACAAGTCTTCCAGGTCCTGAAGCAGCAAAACAGCCCCAGACCATCACACTACCACCACCATATTTTACTGTTGGTATGATGTTCTTCCAAAACACCTTCCAAAACGTTCAGCTTTTGTCTCGTCAGTCCACAGAGTATTTTCCCAAAAGTCTTGGGGATCATCAAGATGTTTTCTGGCAAAACTGAGACGAGTCTTTATGTTGTTTTTGCTCAGCAGTGGTTTTCGTCTTGGAACTCTGCCATGCAGGCCATTTTTGCCCCGTCTCTTTCTTATGGTGGAGTCATGAACACTGACCTTAACTGAGGCAAGTGAGGCCTGCAGTTCTTTAGATGTTGTTGTGGGGTCTTTTGTGTCCTCTTGGACGAGTCGTCGCTGTGCTCTTGGGGTAATTTTGGTCGGCCGGCCACTCCTGGGAAGGTTCAACACTGTTCCATGTTTTCTCCATTTGTGGATAACGGCTCTCACTGTGGTTCGCTGGAGTCCCAAAGCTTTAGAAATGGCTTTATAACCTTTTCCAGACTGATAGATCTCAATTACTTTCTTTCTCATTTGTTCCTGAATTTCTTTGGATCTCAACATGCTGTGTAGCTTTTGAGGATCTTTTGGTCTACTTCACTTTGTCAGGCAGGTCCTATTTAAGTGATTTCTTGATTGTGAACAGGTGTGGCAGTAATCAGGCCTGGTGTGGCTAGAGAAACTGAACTCAGGTGTGATAAACCATAGGTATGTTATAACAGGAGGGGGGGGGGGCAAGCACTTTTTCACACAGGGCCATGTGGGTTTGGATTTTGTTTTCCCTTCATAGTAAAAAACCTTCATTTAAAAACTGCATGTTGTGTTTACTTGTGTTATCTTTGATTAATATTTAAATTTGTTTGATGATCTGAAACATTAAAGTGTGACAAACATGCAAAAAAAATAAAAATCAGGAAGGGGGCCAACACTTTTTCACACCACTGTATATACATTTGATTTTTACAGTTTGAGAATGAGTCAAACTGTTAAATACTTGTGTATTTGTTAACACTAAACAAAGGCAAATAATATGAACAGAAGTGATTGATCGAATAGAAGGAAGTGACTGCAGCTGTAGTTTAGTATGAAATGCGTCTGAAGCTTGAGTTAGAATCAGCTGCTAATGTGTGTTTATGGCTGTATTCTGCATTACAGCAGATGACTTCAGAAAACAGCCATTTCTTCAAGTTCTCAGAGGTTCATGATGAAACTTTCACTTTTTCAACATGAAGATCTTTCTTCAGTCCTTTCGTTTATATGTTCTGATGCTTATATCCATGTGTGTGTGTGTGTGCCTCGTATAGGTGCTAGAATACACATTAATAACACATACACATAAACACTGATTTCTTTGCACAAAGTTATTTGAAAACTCATTGTTTGGTTAACCTTCCATTGCTCATTTTTTTTAAGTACACTCCATTTAACATAGTTAGCAACATGCTGCTCACCACGGCTGCAAATATGTGATCAAAAATACTGTAAAAATGGTGAAATATTATTATAATTCAAAACAGCTGTTTTCTATGTGAATATCTGTTAAACTGTAATTTATTTCTGTGATCTGCAGCTGTATTTTCAGCATCATTACTCCAGTCTTCAGTGTCACATGATCTTCAGAAATCATTATAATATGCTAGTTTCCCAAAATGAATTATTATTATTTGGAATACACACTTTACCTGTTTAACCCAGTTAGTTTGCTAAGCAGGTCATCTGAGGTAAAATATGGAAAATTGCGTGAGACAGTCATTTAGGGAATAACGGGTTCAGCCCAACGAGTGAAAATCCCTGATTGACTCATGCCAACTGAAATAATCACAGATTAAATAATCAGGTAAAGACAAAGTGGCATAACTGAATATGATACAGCAAAAATAAATCAATGCATGTACAAAACAAACACTAAGCTGTATCTCGTGTCTTTGATTGCCACCTTTCATCATCATCATCATCTCTCTCTCTCTATATATATATACATAAGTGTAAAATTACTTTAATTGAGACTTATAATCATATTAAAGCTGAATAAATAATATTTCCATTGATGTATGGTTTGTTATGATAGGACAATATTTGTCTGAGATACAACTATTAGAAAATCTGGAATCTGAGGGAGCAAAAAAATCTAAATATTGAGAAAATCTCCTTTAAAGTTGTCCAAATTAAGTTCTTAGCAATGCATATTACTAATCAAAAATGAAGTTTTCATATATTTACAGTAGGAAATTTACTAAATATCTTCATGGAACATGATCTTAATATCCTAATGATTTTTGTCATAAAAGAGAAATGTATAATTGTGATCCATACAATGTATTGTTGGCTATTGCTACAGATATACCTGTGTTACTCATGACTGCTTTTGTGCTGCAGGGACTCATATATATATATATTATCATTATATATGATTGTGTTGTTTACGAAGGAAAATACCTAATTATAGTTTTACTAATATTAAAACCGCAGCTTCCCAGTAACACTTTTGATTTCCTTGATATTTTATAATAATGAATTATTGATTTCAATCCCCTCTAAACACTGAATTTGCATAGGTCGGTATTTTACCCCATAAATTTCCGTTGGTGGGGATTTTTTTTATGACTCACCTACTAATATATATATTCTCTGTTGCTTAGAGAGAAAGACAGTCAATGAGACCTGTTTCAGATGATCGGAATATCTCAGAAACGCACACAGAATAAAGATGGCTCTCGACTGAAATAAAGCTGAAGACAACGAGGAAGGAAGTGAAGCAGGTAAATGTGTTCAGAGCTCTGAAGAAAACCACATGCTTCTGCTGCTGCTGCTGCTGCGGTGGCTTTACCTTTCCTTCCTGCTCTTTAGGGTTTAGTCTCAATCAGCCGGTGTTCTCTGAGACAGACAGACTTCAGATAGCCGTTAAAAACAGGGAAAAAGAGCAAAGAGACAGATGTGAATGTGACTCAGTGTTGCCGGCATTTAAAGGTCATCTTTCTGAACTGGATTGAGAGGATGTGTGGGCAACGGAGAAGATGCAAACCACAATCCAGACTTATAGGATCTCATGCATTAGTGTTTTCAGACATGCATTGATGTAATGACTTTGTCTTTGTTCTCCACAGGTTCAGATCTGGATGTGATCGCGGCTCTAAAGCGTCCCAGTTCGGGTTTAATGCTAATCGTGATAGGGGTTTGTGCTATTAAACACCTATGCAGTTAGCATTAGTCCTGCGCTGGCGACCGAACCTCCAGAAAACACAACTAACTTCAATCTAACGGCTCTAATAATACCCGAAGAGTCCAAGTGCAGCTTCTGTCTGAACTGAAAGCAAATAAACGGAAGCATTTGAATTCACTTTCATTTCCTTTGTTTGATTTGTTGGATGTGTGTTTATCAAGCATGTGAGTGAATGAGCTCGTTTTCCTCTTTATTTTATTTTTTCCTTAATGAATAGATTTACTACTTATTGTAGTGTTGCATAATTTTCATTCTTGCCTCAGCACATCCGTCACGTCTTCAGAAGCACATGCATTTAAATGATATCTCAGCCTCTGTCCGGCCCAGACACGAGTCGTGGTTTCTTTCTGTAAGCAGTTTAATTCACATCGAGCGGCGCTGGCGGTGGTTTAGTGGTTCAAGAGCTCTTCTAGTAATCTGAAAGTCACAGATTAGAAGTGATTCATAAAAGACCCCTGGTTTGTCCTCGGCGGGACAGTCCCAGGAGTAAACATAACGCAAGAAATGCACCTTATACTCGTAAAAATAAAGCTTCCGTGGTCACTGAACAACTATTTTGGGTCACAAAGAAATCAGCTGCGGTTAATGTTTATTTGTACATAAATTACACACCATATCATAACTTAAATATACATTCTGAAGCTTTTCTAAAATGTAATTTAATACATATAGAGCATGATTTGAGTTGATGTGCTTGAATTGAACAGCTTTTGTAGTTTCTGTGTTTTGATAAACCTCCGTTACATGTAATATGATTTATTATTGTTTGCTTTCATATATCTCAGTTTTTATGACTTGTAAGTAGTGCTGTCAAGCGATTAATCACATCCAAAATAACATCTGTTTCCATCATATACGTGTGTGCAGAGGTGTAAAAAGTATATTTACTCAAGGGAAAGTAGAGATACTCAGTGAAAATTGACTCAATTAAAAGTACAAGTATCTGGACAAAAACAGACTTGAGTAAAAGTAAAAAAGTACAACTTTAAATTGTACTCGAGTATTAAAAAATTAGAAGTGCTTTTTTTCCTGACAGACATACAGAAGTCTTGTTAAAGGGAGAAAAATACAGGTTTTTCAATTCAAATGTATTTGTATAGCGTTTTTCACGATTTTACAGAAAATGTAAGTTTCTACATTGTATTTAGGAGTAGGTTATTGGTGTACAGTAAAAATCATGCAGTTAGTTCAATTATATATACAGGTGCATCTCAATAAACTAGAATGTCGTGGAAAAGTTCATTTATTTCAGTAATTCAACTCAAATTGTGAAACTTATGTATTAAATAAGTTAAATGCACACAGACTGAAGTAGTTTAAGTCTTTGGTTCTTTTAATTGTGATGATTTAGGCTCACATTTAACAAAAACCCACCAATTCACTCTCTCAACAAATTAGAATACTTCATAAGACCAATAATAAAAAACATTTTTAGTGAATTGGTGGCTTTCTGGAAAGTATGTTCATTTACTGTATATTTACTCAATACTTGGTAGGGGCTCCTTTTGCTTTAATTACTGCATCAATGCGGCGTGGCGTGGAGGTGATCAGCCTGTGGCACTGCTCAGGTGTAATGGAAGCCCAGGTTGCTTTGATAGCGGTCTTCAGATCATCTGCATTGTTGGGTCTGGTGTCTCTCATCTTCCTCTTGACAATACCTCGTAGATTCTCCCAGGTCAGGCGAGTTTGCTGGCACAGTAACACCATGGCCATTGAACCAGCTTCAGGTGGCTTTGGCAGTGTGGGCAGGTGCCGAGTCCAGCTGTGTTCAACTGAAGAAAGAAAGTCATAAACATCTGGGACGACATGAGAATCTTCATTTTTGCATCGCTTTTAATAAAAATGTGATGCAGAGGCTAGAAACATATTCCAGACAGAATGCAAGAATGTGCTGAATTAATGAGGAGAGACAGAATTAAAACATACACCGTTAACGCTCTGAAACGCCACTTTTTTGTGTGCAAAAGGATAATTCATCTTTTAATTGTTTATTGGGCATTTTTTGTGGGGGCTTTTTCTCAGAAAATATTGCTACATAATTATTTGCGACTAATTATACAAATTAATGAGCAAATTATGTAATTATTAAGATTAAAAAGATATTCATGGAGAGTCCAGTTTCCTACTCAATGTGTGCCATAATGACATTAAAACAGCTTCCACTGCCTGCTAACATCACAACATTAATTACAATTAACTAAACATACAATATTCATTCAAACACTTTTTTGGAGATTTGTAACATTTACTTAAAAAAATTATAATTCCCACAAAAATATTAATTATATTTAAATTTGTATCACTGATTTTATTTGTACTCAGTATTGTGCATTCAGCTAATACACACACATGCATTATATATATTTTTTAAATATTTACATGGATTTACATGTATATTTTTATATTTCTATAATTTATATTATATATAAATACATTTAATATATAAATGTAATATATTTTTCTTAAATATATACATGCATGTGTGTGTATTACATAATAAATATACACAGCACACACACATATATTATTATTATATTAACAAAAACTTTTATTTTGGATGTGATTAATCGTTTGACAGCATTACTTGTAAATATTTTATATTTTAATTTTGTTAATGAAAAATAAAGATATTAAATTTTATTTTCTATATTGTATTTTTATATTATATATTATTTTAGATATATAACTAAAATTACTTAGGCTATTTAAAAAGGTTTCAAATGGCAATGTATTTCTGTATTTTCATTTTCCCATACGTGTGCAATATTTAGTGCAAAATTATAATTCTATATAATTAACATTTGCTATTTTCTACACTAGTTTTAATATGCAAAATAAAAACAATAAATAAACAACACTTTTGCTACACATATGCTTCCATACTTTAAATCCTAAACGAAGAAGAACGCGGTATTTTAAAGCGGAACTCTACACGCGCTGCGTCAGATCACACGGAGTGTTTTTATCGCTGCAGCCGGAAGCTGCAGAAGCGTGTCGCTGGTTTCTGTCATTTAGCAGCTTTATTTAGCGGGTTTCCCTCTATACTTTATATTCATCTGTTTATATTGCGGAGGATATTTTTGTGTGATGGTCATGGCTGTCTGTCAGCTGCTCCAGCGCCGTAAGTGGATCATGATAAACACACAAAAGATCAAACTCTGACCTTCACTCACTCACTCTGTCAAAGAAGACTAAACTAAACTAAACTACTCATTTAACTACTTACAGACTTTACTGTAGCATATGAACACTAGCAATAGCGGCTAATACACACTCTCTGATGCTATGATTGTAGTATGCTGTGTTTATATGTGACCCTGGACCACAAAACCAGTCATAAGGGTCCATCTTTTATATAAAATATCTTCATGGAACATGATCTTAATATCCTAATGATTTTTGTAATAAAAGAAAGGGTAACACGGTGAAAGAGACCCTGATCAGCATCATTATGAGGAAAAATCAGCTTTAAGTTCATCCTGAACTATTCTGGAAGGACATTTCTGAATTATAATTTAAAATAATAACGATGAAGAAAATTGTCCCACTTTACCTGGATTTACTTTTTAATTGTTTTAATTTATTTTCATGACAGATATTCTCAGTAGATTGCTGGAAAGCTTCATTACTAATCTTATATGTTACAATATATTATGTAAAATATTATATTATAATTAATATACACTGCTGTTAAAAAGTTTGGGATCAGTAAGATTTTTTTATGTTTTTATAACAAAAACATTTATTAAGTCTCTTCTGCTCATCAAGAACAGCGTTTATTTAAAGTAGAAAATCTTTTCTAACATTGTAAGTCTTTACTGTCACTTTTTATCAATTTAACACCTCGTTGCTGAATAGAATTAAGTTAAGAAGATGAATTTATTTCAAAAGCAGAAAGAAAAACATCTGCTGACCTCAAACTTTTGAACAGTAGTGTATATTATTACAAAATAGTTTTATTTTAAATAAATGCTGTTCTTTTTTTAACTTTTTATTCTTCAAAGAATCCTGAAAAAAGTATCACAGATTACAAAAAATAACAAATATTGTGCAGCACAACTGTGTTCAACATTGATAATAATCAGAAATGTTTGTTGATCAGTAAATCAGTATATTAATATGATTTCTGAAGATCATGTGACACTGAAGACTGGAGTAATGATGCTGGAAATACAGCTGCAGATCACAGAAATACATTACAGTTTAACAGATATTCACATAGAAAACAGCTGCTTTAAACTGTAATAATATTTCACATTTTTTTCTGTATTTTTGATTAAATAAATGCAGGCTTGATGAGCAGAAGAATCTGTATATATGCAGCAGAACAAATTGTCCTATATCAGCATATGTTTAGTGGTTTTGGATGAAAGCGTCTGTAGTGAATGACTGAATGTGTTGCAGGTCTGGCGTCGAGTGCAGCGGCTGCGTGTCTCTCGTCTGCAGAACTGCGCAGTCATCGCAGCGCTCTGTTCTCTAAAGAGCAGGCGCGTCAGAGATCGCTGTATCCACGGACGGAGAAGATCGAGGTGACGGTACAGGGGCCCGGGCTACAGGGGACGCTGCTGGTCATGAACAGAGGCGCATCGACGCCGTACAGCTGCACACGCCGTGAGTGTCTGCTGCTCAGTTAATATTCAGCCAGAAGTGCTCTAAATATCCTCTCCCTCAGTTCATCTGAGATCAGGATGAGTTTGTTTCTTCATCAGGTTTGTAGAAATGTGTCTCTGCATCAGTGTCTCAGCAATGGATGCTCTGCAGTGAATGGGTGCCGTCAGAATGAGAGTCCAAACAGCTGATAAAAACATCACAATAATCCACACCACTCCAGTCCATCAGTTAACATTTTCTGAATCCTCTCATGGTATTGACTGTGTAGTAAAAAATGAATGATTTGGGACACATATTTTGGCACCATATGTGAATAAATAATCTGTCCATTGATGTATGGTTTGTTATGATAGGACAATATTTGTCTGAGATACAACTATTAGAAAATCTGGAATCTGAGGGAGCAAAAAAATCTAAATATTGAGAAAATCTCCTTTAAAGTTGTTCAAATGAAGTTCTTAGCAATGCATATTACTAATCAAAAATGAAGTTTTGATGTATTTATGGTAGGAAATTTACTAAATATCTTCATGGAACATGATCTTAATATCCTAATGATTTTTGTCATAAAAGAGAAATGTATAATTTTGATCCATACAATGTATTGTTGTCTATTGCTGCAGATATACCTGTGCTACTCATGACTGCTTTTGTGCTGCAGGGTCACATGTTTCTGTGCAATATGAGTCAGATCTCTTGAACGATTGTTTTGAGTGTTTACTTCCCATGCCCCTCAAATAAACAAACTGCAGCAACAGATTCAAGTGTCCCATCACAGAGAAAACTTGTTTTTAATATCATATGTGTGTCAGATCTGACGGAGTGGCACATGAAGAGCTCAGCTCTAGCTCTGGTGGACGGCCAGCCGTGGCACATGCACCGACCTTTGACCCGCTCCTGTGACCTCACCCTCCTCACCTTCAAAGATGAAGACCCTCAGATAGTCAACCAGGTGTGTTTCTGTGCTGCAGGAACTGAGAGCAGCTTCTGATGCTGTGTGTTCTCACTAAGACAACATGAATCTTTGTGTGTGTGTGTGTGTGTTTCAGGCGTACTGGCGCTCTTGCGCGGCTCTTCTGGGTCACGTGCTCGACGGAGCGTTTAAGGATGACTTTAGTGTCGAGCTGCTGAAGCTTCCTGAAGTACCAGGTATTCCTCTTGTCCAAATACTCTCACTACAGTCTCTGCACTTCACCGCTTGACTGCTGCATTTCCTGTATTTGGCCAAGTGTTCAAGTGAGGATGAAGACCACAAGTGTGTGTCGCACTTTTCATGACCTGATGAGACACGCTTATAGTGTGTTTACATAGCTTTATTTTTAGTTTAAATACTTCGCATTTTAAAATCAGCTTCTAAATGTCTGTTCAGTAGTCTCTATAACACAACACTATTTGATTTGTGATGCTTCTAATTAACTTCTAATCGACTTTTCATCGACTAAAACTTGACTAAACAAAAACAGGACAAGGTTGACTAAATATGATAATAAGTAAAACGTACATTTGAGACAGGACTAAGACTAAATAAAAAATGTCTGCCAGGAGTAACACTACTTCAGATGATCTTCAGTCCTCATGTGTTGTGTTTGCAGTGACCGCTGGTGCGTTCTGTTGCGATCTGGTTCTGGACGCTCGTTTGGACTCCTGGACGCCTTCAGAGGTCAGAACTGCTATTGACACGCATCTCAAATGTTGATGAATTATTTGAATGTGTGTCTGTGTGATGTTCCTGCATTCAGGTGTTGTGTGTGTGTGTGTGTGTGTGTGTGTGTGTGTGTGTGTGTATAAATACTTTTCTGAATGCTTCGATCAGATACTTATTTTTTTAAAAGCCAAACTTCACAGGTTGATTGACAGGTGAGTTTGCATGTGATCTCATGCATTTGTACTGCTCTGAATGTGGTTTAAGTGTTTGGATCACAAAGTGTTTCAAACCCAGTTTCAACTCTTTATTTATTTTATTAGGATTCCATATTTTTCCCCTTAAATTGATTTCCAGGGGTATTTTTACCTTTATAAGGGCATTTTTGTAGCCTTACTAAATGTATGCATCATGTTTTATGCCAAATTCTTACATTTTATCAATAAATTCAAGAGATGCCCAAACCATGCCATATCACGAGAGGAGGGTAAAAACATGCCTTTGCAGCATATCTTCATTTCTAATTCATATTTTTACTTTAACATTCTTTGTAAAATGTTTGCATTAAAATGTAAAAAACAATATAATTTAATAAAAAAATAAATAGATAAATGTTTTTCTATTTTTTGAGAATTAAAATTGTATACGTTTTACTATAATATAGTTGGATATAATGCAAAACTTACTTTTGGCCAATGGCCCTCAGTTAAGTTAGTTATTTTTTGGCTAATTTTCATTTGGACAGTTTGGACACTTCTGAACTAGAACAATAAAAGAAACGAGTGATGTGAGCAATCAAATAAATCAGTATCAGTAATGAAACACCACTGTTTGCTGCTTGACTCCAGACGGTTCTGCTTGAACTCTTTTCATTTGTGAAATGGAGCAAAAACAGGCCATATCAACATTTCTATAAATTCAATATTGCATCTAAAACTCTTAGCCTCTTATTGATTTAAACACTAGTTTAAAGACCCTACTCGATGCATGTTTTCAAGATTCCTCTGTCAAACATGTTTTATTGGACTGTCCTGCTTTTAATGTATGTAGAAAACTCTTTTATGCCAAAAATCATTAGGATATTAAGATCATGTTCCATGAAGATATTTAGTACATTTCCTACCGTAAATATATCAAAACTTCATTTTTGATTAGTAATATGCATTGCTAAGAACTTCATTTGAACAACTTTAAAGGAGATTTTCTCAATATTTAGATTTTTTTGCTCCCTCAGATTCCAGATTCTCAAATAGTTGTATCTCAGACAAATATTGTCCTATCCTAACAAACCATACATCAATGGAAAGATGATTTATTCAGCCTTCAGATGATGTCTAAATCTCAGTTTTGTCAAATTGGTTTGGAGCTCCTGCTTGTGTGGGTTTGACTCTATCTGTGGTGTGCTCCTGATTTGAGCGTTTGCTTTATTCTGACGATCTGTTGCAGGAGGATCTGCGCAGTTTGACGCGTGACGCGCTGCAGATGGTTCACAAGGATCTAGCGTGGGAACCGCTGGAGGTTTCATCGTCTGTGGCGCTCGAGATCTTCTCTCACAGCAGGTACAAGAAACACACGAGACTCTCCTCAAATGAGTTTCAACATGTGCTCTACTGTAGATCTGTGTGGACATTATTCAGTAAATCTGCCTCCAGCACAGGGGTCTTATTAATTGTGAACTAAAACTGAAACTCAAATCTTAATAATACCTTTTCTTTACTTGAAATAAAACAAACATTAACTGAAATAAAGTATAATTAATTTCTCAATATTTTTTTAAGTTGAAGCACTAAAATAACTACAACTAAATAAAGTAAAACAATAATAATGCTCTGGTTTAAAAAATATTTAAAAACAAAAATTGCAAAAATACACAAAATTATTGAAACATATGTCACATGTTTTTTGTCATTTTTGTTACTTGAAATAAAATGATTGTTAACTCAAGATTCAAGATTTTTATTTGTCACATACACAGATTATAATTTTATACGTTTTACTATAATATAGTTGGATATAATACTTTAACTGAACTAAAAAACTAAACATTTTTTTTTTTTTTTTTAGCTAGTTGCCAAGGCAACATTTCTCAATCTCATTTAGTTTAACTTGATGTACTAAAATAACTAGAAATAAAATTAACATGAAATTTTAGACATTTTAAAAAAAAAAACTAAAAAATATTAACAAACTATAAAAGTATCTCGGAGACACTAAAATAATGCTGCTTCCTTCATGTGCTAGTGCTCTTGTTCACGTCACGGAGGGGACGAGTATAAATGAGTGAATTCAGATTTATCATGTTATGTGTTGTGTCCGTCCATCTGTCCATCTAAATCCTCATATGAGTGCGGGTTGATTAGATTCGTCTTGCTGTTCAGATTGCAGACAACTACACTTAACTTTGTTGAGGAATTGATTGGATTTTTTTAAACCACTCATTCACAGTAAGAGCAGGAATATTACAGTAGTAACAGTACAATACTCAGGAATGTGTGTTTGATTGTGTTTGTTCAGGTGTAAACAGGAGGAAATTGAAGAAAAAGCAGCTCAAAGTCAGAACAGGACAGTGTCGTTATACAGGTGTGTGTAACACACACACACACACACACACACACACTCCTATCATTTTCAGTACTCTCCACAGGCATAATGATTTTTTATACTGAGCTGATGACATTTTTATCTCCTAAACAAGCATCACAGAAAACTTCTTGCACTTACATGTACTACTAATACATACTACTAATACATAAACATATATATATATATAAACATGCTAAAATAGTGCAGTATGTTTATTATGTCAACATTATCAGGACATTTAGTCCTCAATGTAGACAATATTAGTGACTGGAGTAATGATGCTAACAATTCAGCTTTGAAATCACAGGATTAAATTACAGTTTCAAATAGAAAGCAGTTATTTTAAAAAGTAAAAATATTTCACAAAATTACTGCTTTTGCTGTATTTTGGATCAAATAAATGCAGGCTTGGTGAGCAGAAGAGAATTATTAAGAATATTGCTGTTCAAAAGCTTTTGACTGGTAGTGTATGTCAAAGCAACACACACACACACACACACACACACGTTTGTTTTTGTGAATTGTAGGGACTCTCCATAGGCATAATGGTTTTAATTCTGTACAAACTGTATTTTCTATCGCCCTACACCAACCCTACTCCTAAACCTACCCCTTACAGAAAACTTTCTGCATTTGTACTTTCTCACAAAAACTCATTCTGTTTGATTTATAAGCTTTTGTACCCATGAGTCTGTGTGTATTCAGGTTTAAGTCCCCACCAGGATATATAAACCTGTACACACACACACTCACTCTTCAGCTGTGCTGTTGCTCAGGTGTGGAGATCATGTGACGGTGAGCGGAGGTCCTCTAGTGTCCAGCACAGGTCTGGTGTCTCAGTATGAGGTTGTGAGCGTGCATACGCTGGGAGAGAGCGAGTGGGGCGTCCGGCGCCGGGCTCAGGGGCTCTCGTTGCCCCTCAACCTCACCGTACGTTCAGCACACACACACACACACACACACACAACCTCACCGTACGTTCAGCACGCACACACACACACACACACACAACCTCACCGTACGTTCAGCACGCACACACACACACACACACACAACCTCACCGTACGTTCAGCACGCACACACACACACACACACAACCTCACCATACGTTCAGCACGCACACACACACACACACACACACACACACACACACTCAACCTCACCGTACGTTCAGCACGCACACACACACACACACACACACACACACACAACCTCACCGTACGTTCAGCACGCACACACACACACACACACACAACCTCACCGTACGTTCAGCACGCACACACACACACACAACCTCACCATACGTTCAGCACGCACACACACACACACACACACACTCAACCTCACCGTACGTTCAGCACGCACACACACACACACACACTCACTCAACCTCACCGTACATTCAGCGCACACACACACACACTCAACCTCACCGTACGTTCAGCGCACACACACACACACACACTCAACCTCACCGTACGTTCAGCGCACACACACACACACACACACACACTCTCAACCTCACCGTACGTTCAGCGCACACACACACACACACACTCAACCTCACCGTACGTTCAGCGCACACACACACACACTCTCAACCTCACCGTACGTTCAGCACGCACACACACACACACACACACACACACACACTCACTCAACCTCACCGTACGTTCAGCGCACACACACACACACACTCTCAACCTCACCGTACGTTCAGCACACACAGACACACACACACACATTTCTTGTCTAGTGTGTTGTTTAGTAAGCATGTTCCTGTATTATTTGTCTTGTAGGCTCATCATAAAGCGTGGAAGATGCTGCGGAAAAGAGCAGAAAGACTAGTAAGACGTGTTTGTGTGATAATTCAGTTAAACAAGTTAAGATGAAATTATAGACAAACACTTTGTCATCCACTGCTCAGTTTTGAGATTTTGGGCTATTTGGCTTTTCTTTGTTGCAAAATATATATATTTTTTGCTTATTTTATTCCACTTTTATTTGTATTTTATCTGTTTGTTTTGTGATTTGCTTCCATATCATGTTTCTTCTTTCATTCTAGAGGAAAGAAACCATGCAAAATACACATTTAAGTGTTTGTTTTATTGCACTTTCTGTATTTGCGTCTGTAGATGTTTAGTTCAAACTTTACAGTTTTATTCCTCTCTATATTCTGAAGTTTTATTCATATTTTAATCACGCTGATTTCTACAACATTTTACTCCTGAAAACATGGTGAAAATGTGTTTGTTTTCTGTCTGTTGACAGTATTTTCTGATTTATGATCAAAAGAGAAAGAATCCCCTCTGGAAAAACCTTGAACTCTAATATGACGACAAAACCAGACAAGAATTATGAACCTGAATTTATCCAATCTTCAGATTTATGTGCTGGAAATGTATGCAAATTAGAGATTAACACATTAAAGCAGTGATAACCTTTAAAAATATATCAACTCTTTATCTACAGCATCAGTTAATATTACAGCTCATTATTAATATTTGATTATCCTCTCCTCTGTAGGTGGAGATTCCCTCCTCCTCCTCAACATTGGCTCCTCCTCTCACAGAAGAGGCCACACCCACTGCCCCGCCCCCTCCACAGTAATCACACCACCTCAGCCAGCATTCAGTGTTTGTATTATATTGTTGAATAAACATGTTTGGAACATGAAGAAAGTCCTCTTTTCTTTTTTGCATTTTTTTTATTTTTTTTGTACAAACATCTCACATTACTAGCAAAAATTCTTTCTTTTTTTCTTCCAACAAATTAATTAGTGCAATTTAATCACTGGAAATCACCAAGTTGGTTGCTATAGCAGATCACATGAGTCTATGTCATTAACCCTCACAATGCATTCATAATTTGTATAATATTTTTGCATTCCAGGTTATTTTTCAAATTCTAAAACCATGTTGTCTATGCTCAGCAACTTCCTATTAGTGAGTGAATGTGGGAAAAATCAAGACTAATGAGAAATTATTTGAATTTATAATTGTATGAAATTTATAAGAATATATAATCTGTGAATTACCAATATTAACCCCAACAGGATTAATAGAATTAATTCAAATTTCTATGAATTCATAACTCACGATTGCTTAAAAACAGTCCAATTACTCAATCCTACATATTTATTTCTACCAAAACAACATAAATATTACTCTGAAAAGTTTTCAAATGAAATAAATGTATTTTACTTGAATAAACTTTTACTTTCAGATGAAACATGCTGTAATCATCCGTCAATGTGTACTCATTTGTATTTATCAACAAAGTGTGTGAGATTTGGGGAAAAGGGTTCATATATTTTACAAACTTTTTTTTGACATTAATATAACTTCATAATTTTACAAAATGTATTTTGACACCAGAACACAAAAAGTGCAACTTTAAAAAAAAGGTTATATCTCTTAAAAAATAATCAGAAAAAATTAAATGATGTGTATTTTATGGCTCTTAAAGCATTTGCAAAGTTTTGTTTACTTACTAAAAAATATGCATTATTTAGATTTTTTTTATTTCTCTTCCAGGTGAACATGGGCCTGAATGCATTATGAGGGTTAAACCAGTTATGCTTAACTAACAAGATTCTGTGCAAACGGTTTCTCCATCTTGACGGACTGTAAATGTGTTTTCAGTGAAGTCTCTTTCTGGCGTGCTGGAGCACATGAAGTTGTGTTTGCATTGCTAGAAGTGTTTGCGCTCACGTTTAATCGCATTTGTGCAACAGCCAGAGCATGTGGATCCATCTCTGCATCTGCTGCGTTTAAACCCTCGGAGGAGTCGTGCTGCAGCCTGCGTGCGTGTGTGTGTGTGTGTGTGTGTGTGTGTGTGGGAAAGTTTGATGTGTGTGTGAGTGTGTGTAAAATAAGCAGTCAGCACTTTGTCAGGGTGAAGACAAAGGCAGTGTTGTGAGAGTGTGACTGTCAGGATTGTTGCAGCTGCTGGGTCTGTCGCATGCAGACAGGTGTGTGTGTGTGTGTGTGTGTGTGTGTGTGTGTGTGTGTGTGTGTGTGTGTGTGTTTTTAAATGCCAGAGCTGACCGCTTCAGACTCTGATTATTTAAGTTGAGACACAGCAGACAAAAGCAATGTTTTTCATGCACTGCTCAGCTTTCAGATTTTGCTCCCTTAACATGTCAAACTAGCAGAAAGAAAACAGGGAAACAATAAGCATTTAATGTTTATTTTATTACACTATCTATTTGCATTTATACATTTCAAGACACCATATGCCCTGCTCAGATTTGAGATTTTGGGTTATTTGTCTTTTCATAACTTTTTTTTATTATTCCACTTATTTTATTCCACTTTATCTATTTGTGTTTTATTTATTCTCCATATCATGTCTCTTTTTTCAGACTTAGAGCAAAGAAAACATCCAAAACACACTCTGAAGTGTTAGTTTTATTGCACCTTATCTATTTGTGTCTGAAGATTTCAATCTTTAAAGAGTTTTTTCTTTTACAAACAGCAAACTTTACGCTTTTATTCCTCTCTATATCCTATCTATATATGTTCACCTGTAGTGTCTTAACTTGAAGATATAAACTTCTCATAACAGAGAGAGATCAGATGTTTAATGCGTTCAGTCTCGTGTGATGATTTGTGGTTCTGATGAGGATACGTGATACTCTATGGTTCTGGGTGAAAGCATGCTGACCAGCTGTTGTGTGTGTGTTACACACCCAGACCCCTCTCACACACACACACACACACACTCTTCAGTTGAATTCAGACCAATAGAGATGCTGAATAGATGCTTCTGTGAGCGTCTGAACTACGACAGATATGCTGTATTAAGAATGTTGTGAAATCCAGACAGTACAGTCATCAGCAGACTGCAATGAGAGTCTCCGGCATACAACTATAATGCAGATATATCACACTGTCTGCAGCAGATCTCACACTCATTTACTCTGCTTAGCATGGCACTTTGTGCATTTTCATCATCTCAATATTCATCATGTGTCCATAAAGTCATAAAGCAGTTTAAAAGTTTACATAGCTACGCTTGTTGTTTAAACAGTCAAATATTCTGTATTAAGAACTGTATTTATTTTTTGTAAACAATCAGACAAGAAAGAAAAACTAAAGAGAGAATTTGTGATTGTTGCACATGCTGCTGTCTCGGGCACTGCCACACCTGCCTGTTTTAGATGAATACTGTACATCAGCCTGATTATAAGCCTGTATCTGCTGCATGGCATGGAGGCGCCCGCGCAATCCCTTGCATTTTTTTGTTTTTTCTCCTGCAATAGAACTTTTTCAGATTTATGTACACTCCAGATAACACCAAAAGGTTGTTCTTTAGGAGCAGGTCACAGCAATGAACCGGCTACTTGCCTCACAAAGAAATCAATAGAAAGCCTGAAATCTCTATTAAACGAACCAATAATAATAAAAAAAAAAAATCTGAATTACATAGCTGGACTGAAAAGGTACATTTTCTATTCAAGACAATATAAACTTGATAAAATCTTTAGTCGGGGGAAGGCCTACTTGGCACAAGAAACCGATTTTTAAAATAAAATACTGTGATATTTCGAGAAGTGCACCTGCTAATCAGTCACTTATATTGCTATGCATGCGTAACGAGTTAAATGTTTTAATTTATTATGTGTGGGGATGATTTGGGGGTGCTTTGATCTTTCTTAGGGGTGCTGGAGCACCTGCTAGACCCTCCGCATGTTTATTAAATAATTCTGCATGTATTTGTAGGCGTGGCTACGCCCCTGATATCAACAGTACAGTAGAATCGCAACAAACCGTGTTTACTAAAGTAAATAGTTAGTTCGTAAGTGAACTCTGCGCAGTTTATGGTTGCCAGGCGCTTTAATACAGAATGGCTTCAAACATGCATCATCCAGTCAGAATTTAGAGGGAATTCTATAGTCTTTATTATTCAATGATATAAATGATCCAACATCAACACATTTTCTTCCGCCAAGTAATATAGTTCATTAGTCTGTAACGTGGCGCATTAATACACTGGCGCGCGGTGACAGGAGAACAAACACGGGTTCATCCAATCAGATTTCAGTGCCGGAACTATATTCTTCATAATGACTGTTTATGGTGTAAAAGTTGAGTTAATGTGTGATTTGCACTACTTTCAACAGTCGTTTTTATATTAGAATCACAATATCTGATCTTGTGTTTTGGTTAAATGGTAGTGTGTGTGTCTGAGTGCGGGAACAACACTAATTACACACACACACTACCATTTAACCAAAACACACGCACGCACACACACACACACACACACACACACACACTCTCTCTCTCTCACTCACACACACACACACACACACACACACACACACACTCGCTCTCTCTCACACACACACACGCACACACACACACACACACACACACACACACACACACACACACACACACACTCTCTCTCACACGCACACACACACACACACACACATGGCACGCACACACACACACACTCTCTCTCACACACACACACACACACGCGCACACACACACACACACACATGGCACGCACACACTCACACACACACACACACACACAGCTCGTTTAGTCAGTCGGTGAGTTTGTGAATCAAGCCCGGTCGGGATTCTCGGGACAAACACGCGTTTATTTGCGCTTCTCTCGGATTCTTCTGGAGAGTTCAGGCTGTGGATGAAATGTTTGTGTCCGTGGTTTTGCTGATTTTAATTCAGAGTAAGTGCTTTGTTCCTGTGATCTTCTTAAAGTCTCATGATCTCCTTTAGAGAATAAGATTAGCTGCTCTCAGTAAGTGCTTCTGTATTCTTTCTTCAGTTCAATACTATATAAATCATCTGTGCACGTGCAGAAGTTTCCATTTATTAGGTTAAACCTGTGAATACCACATAAATACCACAGTACTGAATATGGCAGGCATTCTTTACCCTGATAACATCACCACAGGCTTGAAGTGACCATTTTAAACTTAAGATTGCTGTTCAGTTAATAAAATGTGAATTTAGATTTGAATGAATGATATTAAGTATAATTAATTAAAACTAGTGATTCAGCTGCTCTGATTTTAAATATTAATATCTCATTATCTGAAGTAAACCAGATGAGCTGAGATTATTATTATAACCATGACTAACTCTAACTTATTTATTACCAAATTTAATACATAAAATTAAATGTTTTATTCATCTAAGTTTTTTTCTAAGGTTCCAAAAGTAATGGCAAAACTTTGAAATATTTATTTATTCATTCAAAATTTTGTATTGAAAATTCCTAAAAATGTAAAAAAATTAAAACAACGACACAAATCCTGTATTTTTCCATAATGAATAGTTTTCTTCTTCTAGTTACATCAGGAGTTTTGGGAAACCTGTAGATCAGTGTTACTTTTAGTATAATTTAAATAGTTTTTATTAATATTTCGAACCAAATTTTATTTTAATATTTTTCATTTTAATTTCAGTTCAGGTTTTAATAATTTTGTTGTCATTTTTGCTATTTTTTTGTCTATATAGTTTTTCTTAATTTTTATTTGATTGACAATTTGAGTTATTTTGGTAGATCGAGTTAAACTGAGAAATGTTGGTTAACTTTTTTTTTTTTTTTTTTTTTTTCCCTTTCCTTTTCTTTCTTTCTTTTCCCTTCCCTTTCCTTTTCTTTCTTTCTTTTCCTTTTGTTTAAGTGAAGTACCCCAGTAGGTCAAGCGTTTGGAAGTGCAGACACAGTAGATATGATGCTCCGAGTGTTCAGTGTTGTGTGATCTGATGGTGCGTGTCCAGGAGGGCAGATGCAGATACCGTGGTGTTGTGAGGAATGTGTGTTTGGGTGGTCATGCGTGTGATGTCTTTTTGGTCAGTTTTCATTTATTTTTAATTCAGTTTTAGTAATTTAGTGCATCAAGTTAAACTACCTTTGCAAAACATAATCTGTATTTTAGTTTGTTTCAGCTAATGTTTATTTTATTTTAAGCAATGATTTTATTTATTTTTTTCTGGAAAAAGACATACAAGAAAGAAATTGGATTCTTGCATATATAATTTATGCTAAAAAAATAAATCCTTTAATAATATTCATTTTTATTGTTATTTTTAGATATATTATGTATTTTATATTTTATAATGTTTATTATATATTATTTAATATATAATTTATTATATATATATATATATATATATATATATATATATATATATATATATATATATATATATATATATAATATTTTATTTTGATATTAAAATAAATTTTAATTATAAATAATTATTCACATTATACAATTAAGGGCCATATTCCAGTAATAGGGTAAATGTCTTAATGTTGCAATAATTAAAAATTACATTTATTACTCATTATAATTAATAAAAAAAATGATCCATTGTTCCATTGTCTTTATGCAATTTCTTGTTGTTGTAGTTTATTGTGGTGAAATGATTCAGCCGGTGTATCTGTATGATGATACTTGTTTAAATCTCCTCATGCTTCATTTGCTTTAGTTGTTGGTGTGTTTAAGAGCTGTAAAATATGAGTCCGAATCAGCGAGCGAGTGTGTTTATGTGCTGACTCAGGACACAAGCAGTGACAGGTGTGTGTGTGTGTGTGTGTGGGACAGTTGCTGTCAGGTTGTCTTATCAGACTGGACACAGTGTGTTCATGTGCGTCGTTGATTCCCGTCAGCACACAATGCCTCTCTCCATCCCTCCTCAAACGCAGACGGAGGGAGAGGTGATAAGACATCAGGTGCAAGGTCGAGTTCCCTGATAAGATGCAGCTAGAAATCTCTGCTGACCAGAAATACAGATCCTGACATTATTTACTCTCCCTCATATCGTTCCAAACCCGTATGACCTTGTTTCTACAGTGAGACACAAAAGCAGACGTTAGCCGAGTGTTCGGTGAGGAGCAGCGTGAACAATCTGCTAAACATCTCCTTTTGTTTTCCAATGATTTTCATATTAATGTCTGAAGTATTCATCATATGTAAAGATGATTGACAGCAGCTTATGAGGTTTGATAAGATACTGATGTACAGTCCTGACACCAGCCGTCCCGTTTCATACTCCACAACTGGAATAATACAGATATGGAGGAACATCAGCATCCATGTGATTTAATGGATGTTCAATCAGAGACATGAGCTCTAAAACACGCGTGTGCTGACAGAAGCCTTCCAGACAAACCACGGCTGTTAATGTACACTTAAATAGGTTTAAGTACTAAAATCTGAAAATAGTGAAATATTAAAAATTATGAAATAAACTGAAATAAAAATAAATGAAAGCGAAATGAAATATTTGAAAACACAAAAAGTCCTAAAAATGACAAAAGCACATAATCAAATTCTTAAAGTTTAAAGTTTAAATCAGATCGACGATATCGCTGGAAATAAGCAAGCCGGAGGAGACCGCGGCAAGGAACCAAAACTCCATCGGTGACAGAATGGAGAAAAAACCTTGGGAGAAACCAGACTCAGTCGGGGGGTCAGTTCTCCTCTGACCAAACGAACCAGCAGTTCAATTCCAACTGCAGCAATGTCAGATTGTAAGGGCTCAACTGGTTCCAGTGGTCTTTTCTTGATGGCTGTCTAGGTGGCTGGGTCCTAACTGGGGATCTGTCTCTGGCGCTCATCTCGGTGTCCTGGTCTCCGCTGACGTTCAGGGCTGTAGAGGTCTTCTCTGGGTGCTGATCCACCATCTGATCTGGATACGGACTGGATCTGGTGGCTACGGTGATCTCGCAATAAGAAAGAAACAGACTAATATTAGTGTAGATGTAACAAGTACATTGTGTGTTATGGGAAGTGTTCCCGGTTCCGGTTGACCTAATTAATGCAGCCTAACAATTATGTGTACGCCAGGTTGAAGAGATGGGTCTTTAATCTAGATTTAAACTGACAGTGTGTCTGCTTCCTGAACGGTGTTAGGTAGATTGTTCCAGAGTTTGGGAGCTAAATAGGAAAACGATCTCCCGCCCGCAGTTGATTTTGATATTCTAGGTATTATCAAATGGCCAGAGTTTTGAGATCGCAGGACTATAATGTGATAAGAGCTCACTCAAATACTGAGGTGCCAAACCATTCAGGGCTTTATAAGTAATTAACAAGATTTTAAAATGTATACGATGTTTAATAGGGAGCCAGTGCAGTGTTGACAGAACCGGGCTAATGTGGTCATACTTCCTGGTTCTAGTAAGAACTCTAGCTGCTGCATTTAGAACCAGCTGGAGTTTGTTAAACGTGCAGAACAACCACCAATAAAGCATTACAATAATCTAGCCTCGAGGTCATGAATGCATGAATTAATATTTCTGCATTTGACATTGAGAGCATAGGTCTTAGTTTAGAAATATTTTTAAGATGAAAAAAGCAGTTTTACAAATGCTAGAAACGTGGCTGTCAAAGGACAGATTGTTATCAAACAGCACCTAGGTCCCTGACTGATTACGAAGAATTGACAGAGCAGCCGTCAAGTGTTAGACCGTGATCTAGGTTATTACTTGTGGGGGTTTTAGGTCCGATAATTAATTCTGTTTTTTCAGAATTTAGCAGTAAGAAACTACTCGTCATCCAGTTTTTTATATCAACTATGCATTCCATTAGTTTCTCAATTTGGTGTGTTTCACCGGGCCGTGAAGAAATATAGAGCTGAGTATCATCAGCATAACAGTAAAAGCTAACACCATGTCTCCTGATAATATCTCCCAAGGGTAACATGTAAAGCGTGAAAAGTAACGGTTCTAGTATTGAGCCTTGAGGTACTCCATACTGCACTTGTGATCGATATGATACCTCTTCATTCACTGCTACGAACTGATGGCGGTCAGATAAGTATGATTTGAAACATGCTAATGCACTTCCACTAATGCCAACAAAGTGTTCTAGTCTATTCAAAATAATGTTGTGGTCGATAGTGTCGAACGCAGCGCTAAGATCCAGTAGAACTAATTGAGAGATACAACCACGATCAGAAAATAGAAGCAGGTCATTTGTAACTCTGAGAGCAGTCTCAGTACTATGATACGGTCTAAATCCTGACTGGAATTCCTCACAAATACTATTTTTCTCTAAGAAGGAATTGTGAGGATACTACCTTTTCTAATATCTTTGTTTCTCTGTTTTTTCATTTCATTTTCATTTGTTGAACATCAAACAAATTGTTACTCTTACTTTGGTTTGGATGTTTTCTGTATTTTCTAGTTCGGGAACAGACACAGTCTCTATAGTGTGATATCTAGGTGAAAGTGTCTCTATGTGCTGAGAAAGAACTGACTTCTGTGACGTGAGGCGGCTAGCAGACGGTCGGTTTAGCCAGTCTGACTGCTTCCTGACCTGGGCCCCAGTTAGTCAAGTACAAACTCAGGAAATGATCCCTAGATCCACATCTCACGCGATCCATCTCGTGTTTTGATTGACACTTCCTTTAAACACCGAAAAAACAACGATAAATCAAGCACTGTAATCAGCAACAGTCCTGTTTTTAATAATTTTGTCTGGAAACAACAATTCCAAGAAGTGTTTTGAATGCTTAGTTTCCACACATCATTACCAGCAACTGGTATTTTAACTAGGAATTACACACTCATTTATCTTGAAAATAACAATCTGAAAGTGATTCATATGAATGAGAAAGAAGAGGAAGCTGGGCACCTGATCTTGTAAAAGTCATCATCAACACACATCTGATCTGGAAACAGTGTCGTCACTAGTTTGGTCACTCGTGTCATGAACTTGATCTTTATGGCTTGTGTTCTTCATTATTGCTCTCAGTTTTACTCTAACGATGTGTGGGCCGAAACAGGAAGTCCAACAATGACTGTCATGTTATTCAGGAAGGGAAACACCTGCTTCCTTTTCCTGTAAGGAAATCAGAATGCAACTTTAGACGCGAATGCACAGGCAAACAGGAGCTGGAAAAAATCTCCACCCATCCCCACCCCTAAACCTACCATCTCCACCCCCTAGATGTGGATCCAACCCTGTCCCCTGGATCTTTGTTCTGCAGTGAGGGGCTACTGCTAAAAGCTCAGAAGACTGTATTGAGCACGAGCATAAAAACACAGAAGTAGAGGACTTTTCCCGCAAGAGAGAAGAGAGTGAATGCTGAGTTCTTGTTATTGTTGGTATTTAAGAACAGACTATTCTCACATGTTCTTTACACAGAATAACATTTCTATTAATTCTCCACTGAATTATGTGATCTGAAGAGCACGTCCATTATCTTCCACGAACACGAGTGTTTATGAGTCAGAGCTCGTTCACTCTAGACCTGTCAATCATGTAATCATATCTCTTGCCCTTCCGTATATATAAAAAAAGAGAGAAATATTTTTCTATACATGAAATATGAAAGCAAATCTTGAAAGTCTTAATCTTAGCACTCAGCATACCCGGTTAAAAAAGTCACTGCTCGCCACTGGTATATATACACGCACATAGCAGGTATTTTTCAGTGTGTTGTTCTCTTTTTCAGGTGCACCTGTCGTCCCTGTCACGGTCACCAGCCGCAGTCCTGGAGTGGAAGTGCGTGAGTTCTCGGGTGAGTGTGTGTTTGTGTCGTTATGGAGATGTCAGTCAGATGATGTGCTGTAACTCCATCACATCTGCTGTCCTCCACAGACGCTGAGCTCTCCTGTGAGTTCAGGACCGAAAAAGACAAGAATCCTCGCATCGAGTGGAAGAAGATCGACAAGGATGTGTCCTTCGTTTTTTATGAAGGCAGTTTTGTAGGTAACCGATGCTTGTGACCTATCAAATGAGAAATGAAATTAGTAACTGCTTAGAACACCCTAGCAACCATATAGGAATGAATTGTGCAAAAAGGTCAGAATGGCAAGATATTAACTCCGTAATTGCACAAAAGAGGTTGGAATTGTAAGATATAAACTCAATTGTGCAAAAAGGTCAGAATTGTAAAATTTTAGAGCGCTGAAAGTCATTCAGAGATGTGCATGTCTCTCCTGTGTCGTTCAGGGTCGTTTCAAGGCCGTGCGGAGATCAAGGGTGCGACGGTGCGATTGCGCAGGGTGACTCAGACCGACGCGGGCAAGTACCGCTGTGAGGTCAGCGCTCCGCAGGACACCATCACGCTGGGAGAGACCAACGTCACGCTGACAGTGCTGGGTAACTGGCGTCTGTCCTGCTGCCTGACGCTCTGTGTGTTCTGCTGGTGTCTGACGTGTTTTGTGTGGTTTCAGTGCCTCCACACACGCCGTCATGTGACGTGCCCAGCTCGGCTCTGACGGGCTCTCTGGTGCAGCTGCGCTGTAGGGATCATCACAGCATCCCAGCCGCCGTCTACACCTGGTACAAAGACAACCGCGCTCTGCCCATCCTACAGCCCAATGCCACATTCACCATCGACGAGAAGACCGGCGTACTGGTGAGTGTGAACACACACACACACACA